>NC_037536.1:10058491-10061478 GCF_001531365.2 Cynara cardunculus var. scolymus | reverse complement strand
TAATTGAACTATTATTAATTACTTAAATAAGTAACTATAGGTTTCTTTTTACATAATTTTATTTTAATATTACTTGAATAAGTAACTATGTTTTTTTTATAAAAATATTTTGGCTTTTAAAAAAAAAAGCTATTATAAAAATGTTAATTATATATTGATCTAACAGGTTGAGTTTCGGTGAAAATGAGAGTTAAAGTGAGAAGCGTAATAAGGGATCTTCATACTTGGATGCACATTAAGATGAGATGCATTGAGATGAGATTCACCGGATAATACTCGTATCAAACCTGATTTATGAGTGAGTTTTGAGATTAAATGTGATCAAGAAGCCAAATTCTTTCTTATACTTGTCACACGATCCTTAGCATTGAATAGTTACAAGTTACAACTTACCATTTTATTAACAATCAAATTATTCAACTTAATTATGTATAAGATCAAAAGTTATACATTTTTGGAAACTTAAGTGTGAACATGTGGCATTATTTTGTTTGATTATCGAGTAGTTACAACTTACAAGTTACAACTTACCATTTTATTTCAATGAAAAATGAAGCCCATTTTCATTGGGCTAATAAATGGGCTAAACATTCAAAATAATGTTCTTTTTAAAAAGTTCTATTGAGTTGGGCTTGGGCCCAATAATCCAAACTCATAGAGGTAGACTTTTTTTATTCTAATGACTATTAGTGATTAGAGATGGCCAAAAACCGGTACCGGGCCAGTCCCAATCGCTCCTAACCTTTCTCATAACCGGTCCCGGTCGAAAATGATAAGACCGGTCAAGGTACGTCAATACTGGTTATGGGCCGCCGGTCCCAGTCCCGGTCCCTGTCCCAACCGGTCCTTGCATTAAAAAATAAGATTTTTTATTTTATTTTTTTAATGATATATGTTTTTAATACATTATAAAATTTAAAATTGGGTCACTCAAATACACTTTAAAAATGCATTTTAATATAATTAAAATTACGTTTTCTTATAAAAATACATTATAAAATTATTTGAATTTTTGGGCCGGGCCGGGCCGGTCCATAGTCGGTCCCATAACCGGTCCCGGTCCCACGAAACTACCAAAAACCTCAACCGGTCCCGGTTTTCGGTCCCATAACCGGTCCTTACTGGTCCCGGTCCCGGACCGGTCTTTTGCCGGTCCCGGTCCTCCGGCGGTCCCGGGCCGGGCCGGGCCGGGCCAATTTGGCCATCTCTATTAGTAGTGATGGCCAAAAATTGGTTCCGGGTCGGGCCGGGCCTCAACAAATCTGGCCATAACTAGTCCTGGTATAACCCGTCCAGTCGAAAAAGGTGAGCCCGGTTAAGCTTATGGAAAAAATAAATAAAATTGGAAATTTAAAATTTTCAAACAATGTTACTTTATTTGATGTCTAGGTGGTTCCACATTGTGTCAATATGTTGTCTATTGATAAACTTTCCAGAGATAATAAACTGTTTGAGGGATTTGATGAGTTTCGATGTTATGTTCAGGATTCTCATCAAAAGAATATAGTAGGGATTGGTAGTCAAGAAGGTGATTTATATTTTTTTGATCAATGTAATAAAGGTAAGTTACTTCCAGTCTCTACTTCTTCTGTTGCTCCAAGTTTGTTTCGAGCCAATTATGGCATAGTCGTCTTGGTCATCCTTCTGACCAAGTCTTGGTTGTTTTAAAGAATCAACTCAAAATTGGAAGTGACAGTTCAAGTCCATGTGAAATTTGTCATATGGCCAAACAAACTAGAGAAAGTTTCCTTTAAGTGATCATAAGTCTAAGTATCTTGGTGAACTTGTTCATTTAGATGTTCGGGGTTCATATCGGGTGGCCAGTAAAGAAGGTTTTAGATATTTTTTGACTATTGTGGATGATTACACATGTGTTGTATCTGTTTATTTGTTAAAAGGTAAGCATAAAGTTGCTGAGAATGTTGTGTTATTTTATAACTTGTTAGGAACTCAATTTGGCACACGTGTTAAGGTGTTTAGAAGTGATAATGGAACTGAATTTACTAATTCCTCACTACATGAGTTTTTTAAAACTAAAGGAGTGGTTCATCAAACGTCTTGTGTTCATACTCCTCAACAAAATAGGATTATGGAACACAAGCATTGTCATTTATGGAATATGGCTAGAGCTCTTATGTTTCAGGGTGGTATACCTTTGAACATGTGAAGTGTTATGCTATTAAACTATCGTTAGAATGTTATATCATCCATCAACCATATATATTTGTTTTATTGATGTTAAATAAAACGAGATATTCATGATTGAAGTGATGCTCATGTTGAATATGAAGTCTTATTTGTGTTCATGTTGAATATGAATAATTTGTGCTCTATATTTCGTTTTCTTAGCTAGATTTATCATGAATAATTTTGTCAATCAGCATTTTGAATATTTTTGTCCATTGAGTATATTATTAACAACACAAAATCTATTCGATAATGAATGCATGTTTGTATTCATGTTATTACTGTTCATAATCAACATTTATTCATCAAGTATAATTATAAGTAATATATATTAACAGCACAAAATCTATTCGATGATGAATACATGTTTGTATCCGTATGGAGCTAATTTCAAATTATTACTGTTCATAATTATCATTTATTCATCAAATATAACCAGAAAGAATAATTTATTTTCTAATAAATACAGTTCATAAATAGAAGTATATAAGTAGAATCTTCAGTTTTTCTTCGTTTTATTCAATTTAGCTTGTCAGTCTCATATTATCCTGTGTCTTCTTTCTCAATATCTACATGATTTTTTGCAGTGTTAACGAAATTACCGAATGAAGATGTTTTTGCTATTCGCTCACTCCTACTCTTCCCTGTCAATCATTAATCATCCATTTTAATCATTAAAAGTCGACTAAAACCCTAACTGTTCAAAATCGACATATTATTATGCAATAATACTAACCTCGATGAATAAGGTATGTGATAGGTATATGATCGTTCTCCTCATGGGTATCACTCATCTCGTT
>NC_037536.1:10033491-10055991 GCF_001531365.2 Cynara cardunculus var. scolymus | reverse complement strand
CTATATATATATATATATATATATATCATTTCTATTGTCTTTTTTATTAGGTGACGTTTGGTTTTCAGAATTTTTTTTGGATAGAATGAATCTGTCAAAAGAATTTGACTTTGAAGGTATTATAATGAAATGTTGTTATGTTTGCCCATATATTTGGTTGGCAGAATCGGAATGGAATCTGTTAAAAAAATTGGAAATTGTTTGTTAGGTTCACCAGAATATAGCTTTGAAATTGGAATGAAATTCTTGTAAATCGCTAAAATATTCTTTGATAAATTAATTCTTTAAACTAAAAATACTTTAATACAATAATCATTGATTACCTTAATTTTTTTAAAACTAAAAATACTTTAATAAAATAATCATTAAATATTTTAATGTGTAAAACAATATAAAATACACAACCCAAATATAACAATAAACCAAATGACGTTACTAAATTGATATTAAAATTGTTTCAAAATCCATCAAACATGTTTAAAATAATTATATGCCACCATCATTAAATAATCGTACGTATGACGCCAAAATACCAAAGCATGTTCAAATACATGTTCCAAAAGCCATTAAACATCATAATTCTCAAAAAAGAGCTAAACCATCAAGCACAATCATTCTTGCAAAATATACCTCACAATCTCTTCTCGATCTTCTCCTTCATAGTTTCACAAGCAACAAGGATTCAGGTTCACACATTATTTTTCTCAGTGGTGTAAACTTTTCCATTGAAGTAAGATTCATTTTGGCAAGTTTAGAACCAACCACGGAAGTCTTTTGATGTAAATCCGTCTCATTTTGCACCAACTTGTCCGATGTTTTTAAACGTCTATCTCCAAGTATGACAGCAGCATTATGTATTGCATCAACAAGAGGATTACCTCCACCATTGTGCTTTCTACTACTTTGAGATGTACACTCTTGACTTGGAATTTGGCTATCTTCTATCGGATAGTCCATGTTTTCATCAGATTGTTGTTCTTCTTGCTATCTTCCATGTCAACATTTTCTTCTAAACCGTCATAGTCTCTTGCTTGATTTCTGTGAGCACGATCTTTTCCAAAAACATAAGACAAGTCTTCATAATGAGGAAATGGTTTGTTTCTCCATTTTGAAGCCTCTTTGTGTACCTAAATTTGCAAAAGACATAGAAACCTTGAAAAAACAATTCTTAACATGGTAATATGTAATACATAGTAACATGTATCTGCAGATAAGACTCTCAAACCGACGCCTCGACACTCACACATTTTAGAACTATCATAACCAAAACCACTTGTGTTCGTACCATGTAGCATATCATGTATGCTTTGCCAGTCCTTTTTCATGGTCCTTATTTTTGACTCAATGTGTTGTTTACCTAATATATTAGAATCATGAAACGACACTTTCAATGCTTATTCCAAATATAGCAAGTATCCGGATTTAAAGTCATTATCAGCTTTATATCCTCCAACATTGACCATATTCACCAATGCATCAACAAGTTTCCGTCTTCGATTTTTGACCAATTTCGGTACTTACTTTAACGCCCATACTTTTACCATGAGAAATGTTACGTAATCTAAAACAGATTCTCCAAAAGCACTCCAAAAATAATGGCTAAATTAAAACTTTAGACCGTTTACAGCGGAAGACTTTAAAAGAATAATTATATAACTTAATGTCAGCCCGTCCCATACCGGGTTGCTTTACAAATTTATCTATCATAGATGATTGCACCTAAATATTGAACTTAAATGAACTAGACAAGTCTCTATGTATGCCCTTCTTTTTCTTTGTCCAACCTGAAATCTTTTGTCCTTGAGATACATATTATAGTCAGCTTATAAAGCTCAGTGAGTTCATGGTTTGCGTGAGTAAAGATCATTTCACATCATACATATCAACTTGTAAACTTTGTACCAAATAGTATGCATTTTCTAAAAAGTATGCAACACTGAAAGAAAAGAGATCTCATAATTTGTCTGTCGGGTATGAGTCATTTAGTCACTGGCATTCCCTGAGTTKTCCGACCTGCACCTGTCTAGACACTCATTACGGGGTTGTGCCACTTGTCATGTGACTTTCTTGGTCAAATGCTTACCCACTAAAACTGATCATAAAACTTTCAAATGAAATAACATGCTAGAGTTATTTGAAAACAAAATAAACACATAGCATGCAACTAATCATAAAATAACATACATGTAAAATATATCATGTATGTAAACTGAAACATCATGCATATGTACACATTATCATATAAATCATATAATGCTCGAAAATAAATTTATACATATGTATGCATCCCATTGTAAGTCTCATGAAGACTCACCTGGGTGGATATATAGGAATCAAACTGCTCTACTTCGCGCCGAAGAGAAGAACTGAAAACTAATAAACAAGCGTATAGATTGACTACCGATAGCTCTTGCCTCTTGACCAAATGTCTACACATTTCATACCATAATATCTCATAACGTCTTAAATTCTCAAAAAGTCAATGAAAGTCAACTATTGTCATTCTGACCCAACCTAAAGTCAAACTTCGTATCCGAGCATCTTAATATGCCTCAAACAACTCTATTTGACACATCATTAAAATCCACATAGGTCAAACATGTCAAAAGTCAACCCTTGGTCAACTCGGTCAACCCCGACTAACTTTAGTCAAACCCCATGACTAAAACTCAACAACGACTTAAAATATCAAAACAAACATTTTATGATCTTATAAATCAAACTCTCTAATTTAAAGCGTCTCTATAATTGATTAACTCGGAAATACGACACTTTAATCTCAAAATTAAATCATCAAAATAATTTAAGAAACCTCTCGGTACTATGTTTGATAACAACTTTTAACGTCGATTTAACCTTTTAACTACTAAATGAGACCTATGTTTCATATTAAGATGTCTTAGACAACTGATAAAATCAAATTCCGACAACTAAGAGAACAATTATTAAATTACTAATCAATTTAATAAACCACTTAGGAAAAGATTAATTAATCACTATTAATTCTCTAAAATAAATTAATATGTTAGTTAAATAACATGCTATTTAAAAAAAAATTAAATTAATTAAACAATATAATTTATACAATATAATAAAATGGAATAATATAATAATTGGTTAAATTTGACATGGTTAAATTAAATATCCAAATACACCCGAGATGTATATGGACTAAATCTTAAGCCCAAAAAATAAAATAAACCCACAATAAAAGTAAGGCCCAAAAAAACAGCCCAAATGGCCTGCATCAAGCCCACAATCTCCCAACAGCGCTGGCGACCGGAAAACGGTCCCTTGCCTTCGATTCTTCATCGTTTTCGATGATTCTTTTTCTTAAAACTCTAGAAAATGATTTTCCTTAACCATAGGAACAAAAATCAACGAAAACCATCAAGTATTGAGTCTCATACGTTCGTTTAAAGTTATGGTCTTAAAACTACTCGAAAATCAGTAAAAAACTCAAAATCGAACATTCAAAACTAAAATATGAGGCATAAGGCTACTAAAGTTTCATAGAGGACCTAAAAACGAAGCCATCCATATAAAGAACTCAAAATTTGGTTGAGTATTTTACCTCCAATAGTCAATAAACGGAGCTTTTCGAACCCGAACTTCAACCTCCGATTTCTCTTTCGAATAGTCAATGAAAGCTTCAAAAGAGAGGTCGTTTTCGCGTTTCTGAATTTGCAGATCTGATGTATATTTACAAAACATGTTCTTCTGGTTTAGACCTGTTAACATCTGACTCAACCCCTTAACTTTCATAAAAATGCATTTGGCCCCCTGGCTCTATTACTTTTGACATCTTTACACATTTCACCCCTAATATGACATTTTCCTTCATTTTTAATCTAATTTTCAAATATGTTTATATTTTTTTTCCCAATAAAACAAAACTTATTTTATTTTATTTTCCTTATTCTTTTTGCTTTCTAATTTATTTATTTACCTCATTTTGGGGTGTCACACTTACAGCCATTGTTTTTATCCGTCATACCTAATACTAAAGATCAAATTGTACCATTAAAATTAATAACAACAAAGATCAAATTGTACCATTAAAATTAATAATGATAAAGATGAAACTGTACTATTACAAACCATAAAAATTAAATTATACTATTACAAACCATAAAAATTAAATTATACTATTACAAACCATAAAAATTAAATTATACTATTACAAACCATAAAAATTAAATAGAAGCATTCTAATCATTAAACATATTTTGGGCCAAATTATTTCTAAATTCAGTCCATTCGGTAGAAGCACCTAAGGAAGTGATATTATTCTCATCTTGGTGTTCAGTGTCTTCGGTTTCATTCAAGCAAGATATGTTGTCAAACCAATCAATTGGCATTTATTGTCTTATAAAATTGTGAAGAATACAATATACCATTATGACCTTAACTTTCAGTTCAACAGGGTAGTACAAATTATCTTTTAAAATTCTCCACCTTGCTTTCAAAATACCGAAGCATCGTTCTATAACATTCTTTGGAAAAGAATGTCTCATGTTGAAACATTCTTTTCGCGTAGTTGATCGGTGTTCATCATGCCACTGATTTAAATGATACATTTGATCTCTATAAGGGGTAAGAAAACCCTCTCCATTTGTATACCCACCATCTACCAAGTAATAATACGGCATTGGCACCTTCAACCCATGGGGCCTAAGAAGAGCATCTCGAAGGACTCTACTATCAGCCGTTGACCCTTCCCATCCTACCAAGACATAGATAAACTGCATATTTTGTGAACACACCCCTAATACGTTTCTGACAATATCATTCTTTCGTGTTCTGTATCTAGGATTGTCTTCGAGTGACACTAGGCACTTTATGTATGTTCCATCTAAAACACCTAGACAATTCTAAAACCAAGAAAAAAACAGTTACTATACATATTTAATTTACTATGTGAACACCAAAAAAGTTTTAGTTTTATATACCTTAAGCCATTTCCATCTTCGATCAATAGAGTCCTTAAGAACAGGTTAAGTAAATGTGAATGCAATCTATTAATCGTGTTGCAAACTCGAGTAAACAGTCTACTGATTAATTCTCCCGAATGATGAAAACGATATGCGACAACCCTATTCTTAACATTGTGAGCAACCATGTGAAGGGAAATGGCAACTTGTTCATCGATATCCATATTCCTAGTTGCTCCTAATCCTCCTAACCTTTTATGAATATCACATAACTTCTTGAAACACCTTCTACCCATCCTAAGTTGTGATATGCACATGGTGTCGCTATTATACCTATGCAATATTGTAGATCGATCCATATTTGAACACAAATATTGAATACGGGGTCTATCCCTTCTATGTTTGGCTACTAAACAACAAACTATAATGAAAAACCAAGTAATAGTGCTCTTAGCTTCTTCCAAAAACAATTGCAGAATCATACGTTTGCATGCTGTGAGACTAATTCGGGTCATTTCCTATTCATATACCGTATTAGGAATATGTAATTACAACTTTTGATGAAAGGGTAATTCATTTAGCAAAAACATCCATTTAACAACTTGTTAAAGCCAAAACAGATTTGTTGATGAAAGGTTAATTCATATAGCATGAAACAGATTGTATACAAAACAAATTTGTAACCAAAACAGATTTGTTGAGATAGATGCTTTATTCAATTTGAGTCCTTAACTTGATAGAGTTGGATTATAAAAGAGGCAACAATAGCATCAAGCACCTAAATGATCCAAAGTACCATATTGCAATTACCATCAAGGACAAGAGAAAATGCAACAATAACATCAAATCCACCAGAGTTACTATAACTTTTTTGTTTCGTTTATGTTCTTATATGTGTCTGCAAGGCAATCTAAGTTGCATACAAGCTGTAATCAAATTCATATTCACCGTCATGGCATGGAGGTGATTTTTGATGTAACCGCTTTTCGCCATTGTTCTTATTATTACTTCAATCATTACGAATTGAGGGGATATTTGTGGATGCTTATAATTGTCACTAGTTTTGTAATGATATTGGATTCGGTAGGAATTGGGTTTTTTTGGTTTTGATGGGTTCTAAGCAGTGGCTACAACCAACTCCAGCCTATCATCCATTGGAGACTTATTGGGACACAGAAGACGACGCTCCTAGTCGTCGTTGCAGTCACACTCTCACCGTCATTGCACAAACGAAATTAGATGATAGTAGATATATCCAATAATTCAAATAGAAATCGAAGCTAAATCGAACAACAAACAAAAGACGAGTTGGAGAAGACGAAATCAAACATAAATCAAATAGAAACCGAACCAAAATCGAATCAATAAACAGAGAAGACGAGATGGAGAAGACGAAATCGAACCGATGGTGTGACAATGGAGAAGAGGAGATGAAGACGCTGGTGTGGCAATGGAGAAGAGGAGATGAAGACGTTGGTGTGGCAATGGAGAAGACGAGATGAAGACGATGGAGGGCGTCGACTGTGATTTGTGAAATAGATTAGGGTATATTTGGGGTTAGAGGGTATTTTTGGAATTATAAAAATGTTAAATTATATTCCTTTAAAGTACCACATATAACTCATGGAATGTCAAAATCTTTCGTTCATGGAATTTAGATATTCCTTCTGGTAAAAAAAACGAACCAAACAACAGAATGAAATGTGGTCAAAGAAATTCAACATTTCAATTCCATTAGATTTCTTCACAAATATATGAACAAAACACCACCTTAGTTTTCTTATGCAGTTAGTTACACGAACTTAAATGAGGGTTTAATAAGTTATACTTATGCGCAATTTATTTATAATATTTAAGTAATATGAATCAATAAACAATAATTTATACATAAAAAATAGTTTTAAAAAGTTTTTTTAAATATTTTATAATATAGTATAAATAATCATAAAAAAAAAGCAAAAAAGAACCGGTCTGAATCGCAAAATATAGCAAACCGGGGTCAGACTAAACCGGTCCAAAGACAAGCATCCTTACATGGACCTGTAGTCCAAAGTATATTGGTCGTTGTTAAAAGTGGGACCCACGAATTTCATTTTTATGAATAAAAAGTTGTAAAGCGATAAAACTACTCAACCCACTTCACCACCCTGTCCCCCCCAGTTGCCGGTCACCCCCCCCCCCCTCCTCCTCGGACCGGTCCGCCTCCGCACGTGCCAAACCAACCCCCCACGTGCCACACACCAAAACCTCTGTTTGTGCGTGTGTGGTGGTGCAACAAATAAAAGCCAGAGAGAGAGAGAGGAAGATTTACAGCCATTTCTTCTTCTTCTTCTTCTTTGGTCTTCTTGGTTTTATTGAGCGCAACACACACACGCATATGCGGATCAGGAAGCGTTTCTTGTCTCTTTCCGCAGCTGCTGCTGTGTCTGGATCGTTGGATCCTCACGGCGGAGACCACCATCACTACCACCATCCACCGCTACTGCTGGTGCAACATCAACAAGTGCACCCAAATGGGAATCTACATGTTCTTTATGATGATACCCAGTCCCAGCCTTCCGATCATCCACCAAATCATTGTCGCTTCCCTCTTCCGCCGCGCTCCTCCGATCACACCATTCAGATCGGAGTTGAACCGTCCACTTTGGTTTCCTCCGGTGCCGGCAGGAAGGAAAAAGAGGCTATCGCTTTTACTCATAAGGTACTTCATTTTCACAAATAGGAACTGCACCATAACTGCTCAATACGTACATATAATTGTGTGTATATGAATATCTATATATATACACAGATCTTGTATCTATATATCTTGATTTTTGATTTTCTTTTTAATCTTGGAGGAGATGGAATCTGAGAGCAAGATAGAAGTAATCAAGACTCATGATGCTGGCAGGTAAGAGATAACAAGACCCCAACTCCCCCCCCCCCCCTCCATTTTTTCTTCTTCCTCCATGGATGATGTTCACCTGAAAACAGATTGTAAATCCTTTTAAGAACAAACCCATAAATATTTTACACCAAGAAGCAAAAAAATTGATATTTAATTTATTTAATAAACCGAAAAAAATAGAAAGAAAAATAATTGCTGGAAGTGCAAAAACACTGTAGAATGGTGTTTTTATATCAGGTTAGAGAGCCAACCATATGTACCATCCTAATCCTAAAAATTGCACTCATGTGGTGCATGTTAGCATGAAAGCTGGTCCCCAGCTACAATGTTCATCCATCTTTGCACTACTACTGCTCTTATCTTATTTATCTTTTCTTTGTTCTCACTTTTATTTTAGCAATCCAAATAACCACACACACACACACACACACACAACAGTTTCTTGTTTTGAATTGTACTGGATCTTTTTCTTCTTGTTCTTGCTTGTTTCTAGGAAAGAAAGCATCTTGTGTCCAGAAGCAAGCAGTCGTGCCAGTACTCCTTCACCACCAACAACTGCAAGTCTTGGTATGTCCACTGTGTGTGTGTGTGTTTGGTTGTTTTTGCGTGTGTGATTCAGTTGTTTTGTATCTATAGTGTTGAAAGGATGGCTTGAAGGAGATAGGCTGATTCCAATAAAGAAGAGAAGAGGGAGCTTTGGGAAAAAAGTGAACCATGATGTTGAGGAAGATCATGAAATCGTTGAGGAAACAATGAATCCAAAGACAACGAAGAACGATAAATGTGTTGCAAAACCGGAGGTGAGTGCAACTTGTCCAAAGAAGAAGAACAAGAATGGGAAGAGAGGGAATGTGATAATGGAAGGATCAAGGTGTAGTCGAGTAAACGGAAGGGGATGGAGGTGCTGCCAACAAACCCTTGTTGGATACTCGTTATGTGAGCATCATTTAGGCAAAGGAAGACTTAGAAGCATGACCAGTGTTCGTGGCCGGGCACAAAAGGTTGCACTGAAAGAACAAGTGATCACTAAAGAAAGGCAAGATAAAGAAGTTGAAATGATATCGACAGACCATCACGAGCTTGAAGATGATGATGATGAGGAAGAACTGAAAGGATGGGAGGAGGAATCAAAGTCATCTGTGGAGGGAATGAAGATATTCAGTAAAAAGAAGAAGCTTGGGGTGGTGAAGGCTAGATCTTTGAGCAGCTTGCTGAGCCAAATGGGCAGTTGATGCATGGAGTCTTGAACTGGTTGGTAGCTTACCAATTTGAACAGAAGGAAAGTGATGATAGCATGCATGTTCAGTTGCAATCCAAGAAACAAGTGTACATTTTTGTTTAGAGGTTGGTATTCATATATATGTATAGATCTACTAGTGCAACTCCTCTACTCGCTGCTGGTTCCAAATCTCTTGTTCTTGGATTATGTCATCTCTGACTTATGATCCAGAAGTTCTTGGATAGAGTAATGTAATGGATAAGTCGATCTCTTTAGTTAAGTTACAATTATTTGGGTAGGAATCTTGTGTTTCGAATGGAACATTATTATCCTCAAATACGTCCATGGCCATGAGAGTAGATCGGTCCACGGAAACGTCCTTCAGTCTCCAAACCAATGGCACCATTCCTGCACCCAATGACTTAACTAGTCACTACTCCCTGTGGGGCTAGGTGCCATGGTTCGTGGTCTATTTTAGAGAAAGAAACATGAAGTGCTGCAAATAAGAATCATCTTTATGAATTATGATGTACAGCTATAGCTAGATATGGTAATTGGTACATTATATTCCTCGGTTACTTCATCCAGTAGAAAAATGGTACTGCCAGTTGGTACGATATATAATATAGTATGCCATAGATAGGGTATTCATGCATTATATATGTAAAACATAAAAAGTTGTGTTGTATACATAAGTTCTTTGCTATCAACTAACCTAGAGAGAACTTGTGTTAATATATACATATATATATATATATATATATATGCTTGCTATATATGATCATGAAAAATACTAAATCTTTTACGAGCGAGTTCTTACACCAAGACCCTAGTTCGTTTCGAGTGAGAGCTGCAAAGGGTGTTTAGTTTGGTTTATATATGTAGATATAGTACATTGGAATTAATTAGTTGTTGTGAATAGGGATGATAGGTTTTTGCGGTTCTTAAGATTTATAGAAGCCTAGGAATGAATGATACATGCCATGCTAAATGAAGGACAATGAGGAAAGCCATATGAGAAACCTCGGGGTTTTAACATGCAGTGGCTTGGACCTTCGACCGTGATTAATGGTGTTAGACTTTCAAATTATAAATCATTTCCCAAAATAGTCTACAATCGCCTGCCAACAACTACTTTACAACTAATTATATATATATATATATATATATATATATATATATATATAGGGGAACGATCAAATGCAAACCACTCAATTTGTACAAACCGTGCAAACTTCATTTAATCAATCACAATTTTTCATTTTGTTTATTTTTTTTGTAATTATGAGAAGTTAATTAATCATTTTTATTGTGGAGGATGAATCATAGATATTATCATCTTCATTATTTTAATTTTAGAGAAATACATGAAACAATTTCATTAATTTTAGAGAAATACATGAAACAGTTTCATTAAATATTATATGAAACAATTTCACAACCATATATGAAACAACTTCATCAAAAAAAAGTATTATATGAAACAATTTCACAACCATATATGAAACAACTTCATCAAAAAAAAGTATTATATGAAACAATTTCACAAGATTAAACAATTTCATTAAAAAATTTCATAAGATTAAACAATGAAATCGACGGATTAAGGTGGTTTGCACGGTTTACACAAATGAGGACGGTTTTTATTTGATCACTCCTCTCTCTCTCTCTCTCTCTCTCTCTCTATATATATATATATATATATAGGGTTGGGTTCACATGAGACCAGCCTGTTTTCGTGAGACCCGTGAGACCACATTTTTACACTTGAAACTTCACTGTGAAGGTTTTTAAAAAAGTCGAACCTTCACAACAAAAACACTGTGAAGGTTACCTTCACAGCATTTTGCTGTGAAGTTTCAAATGTAAAAAAATGTTTTCACGAGTCTCATGAAAACAGGCTGGTCTCACGTGATCCCGAGTATATATATATATATATATATATAGAGAGAGAGAGAGAGAGAGAGAGAGAGAGAGTGGGGGGGGGATGTTTTATTAACCAAAGAATGATATTAACTTTGTGAATTTATTCAACTAATAAGATTCATGGTTACTTTAAATGTTAGATTCAATGACGAAGGTTAAATAGGTAATTTTTAGTTGTAAGTTACTTTCTTGTGTTAAATAAGATGTTACAAAATAATAATTGCATGTTTTTAGGATCATAACTATATTATTGTTTTAAAGATTCTAGAATGATTATGCTAAAATTAATTTGAATAATGGATTATTAAAGTGAACATATGTTATAACCGGTTATTAATTGGTTTGGAAGTTTAGGGTTGTTTTTAAATTGGTTTGAAAGTTGAGGGGTGTATTTTAGAGAATTGGTTTAAATGTAATTCTAAAAATTTAAAATCTTCCAAGGGCTCATGTGTGTGTTTTATATATATTAGAAGGGTACTCGTACAATGCAATGAGATATATCTTGATTTTAATGTTTCGTTTTTTTTAGTCTATGTTATAATATGATTTTACGTGGTTTTGAGAAAGTGATAACATTTTTATTTTTTAATAAAATATTAATATGAAGATATCATAAAAAAAATGGAAAAAATATTGATATTAGTATAAACTAACTATTTAAAATTTCTCCTTTTTTTTTCTTTAATTCATTTTTTATTTTTAGTTTAATAATATAAGTTTTTACAAGATAATAATTAAGTATTTTGTTAGAACTCAATTATTATTCTAATTATATTTTAGATTTTTTATATTTAAAATGAGATATTTATCCTCTATTTGATTATGTTTATCTGCAGTTAGTTACACGAATTCAAACATGAAACTTTAATAAGTTGTACTTATGCTTATTTGTAATCTTGAATTTTAAGTAATATGCGTCAATAAACAGTACTTCATGCATAAAAAATGGTTTTTAAGAGTTTTTGTCAAATGCTTTATAATATAATATAGATATATACACACACACACTAGAAGAATACTCGCGCAATATAGCGTATATAAATCTCGATTTTAATGTTTTACTTTATTATGTCTCCATCAATATTATAATACGATTTTATGTAATACTGGAAAAACGAAAATATTTTTATTTTTTTAAATAAAATATAAATTTGAAGATATGTTAGAATTTTGAAAAGAAATGTATCGATTTTAATATCAAATTAAATATTTAAAAGTTTATGTTTTTTTTTGTGTACTTTCTATAATTCAATTGTTTATTATAATTTAATTTAGAGTTAATAGAGAAGTCATTTATTTTTGGTTTAATAATATAATTTTTTTTATAAAGATAATAATTAGTATTTTGTTAGAATTCAATGTGATTATCTTAAATATATTTTAGATTTTTTATATTTAAAATGAGATACCTATCTAATATTTGATTATGTTTATATGCAGTTAGTTACACAAATTTAAACATGAAGCTCTAAAAAGTTGTACATACGCACAATTTACTGTAATCTTGGATTTTAAGTAATATGCATCAATAAACAGTACTTAATGCATAAAAAATGGTTTTTAAGAGCTTTTGTCAAATGCTTTATAATATAGTATATATGTATATCTTCTTTTCTTTCTCTCTTTTGTTATTTGCAAGGATAAAAAGAAGAAAGAAAAGATATTTTTGGTCTCTGGGTTAAAACAGAAAGGAAGAAGAAGAAGAAAGTTTGCGTGTTCAATATCTGATTTTGTTGGTAGTTTAAAGGATACCATCTAATTGTGATTAAGGTGAGTTTTTATTTCAAAAAGCTTAAATTGAAATGCTTTCGATAAGAAACCGGCTGGGTTTCGAATTTGGGTGTTCTCGGATATAACTATTTGCTATTTGTTAGCATCATAATTGAATTTTTGATATTGTATTATTAATTGTGGGAATGTAATCGGTTCATTGAAATATCATCAGGAGATGTGTAAAAATGAGATAAGGGTGGCATAATCAACAAAAAAAGGTGTAAAAATGGGATAAGGGTTGCATAATCGACAAGAGAGGTGTAAAATGGGATAATAATGACATGATCGATATAAAAGGTGTAAATTGGATATAAGGATGACATAATCTGGAGAGGTGTAAATGATTGTGGATGGCATTCTCAATGGTTTGGTTTAAAGATGAAATTTGATCATATGAGTTTGATGTTATCGCGTCCTTTTGATGCTACGACTTGAGGTTGTCGCACTAGCTTGGTGCGATAAGTTGGGTTATCGCATCAGTGTGTCGCAAAAAGTAGTTGTTATTGCAACAGTGTGATGTAACGAGTTGGGTTGTCGTATTTGGCTACAAGTTGAAGTTATCGCATCCTTGTGATGCGATGAACCACGGTTGTCACATCCGTGTGATGCAATGAGTTTGGTTGTCGCATTCTTGTGGTGCGATAAGTTGAATTGTCATAATGTCATACCCTTGTGGTGTGATAAACATGAAATAATCACACAATATGGTGTGCAACAACTATTGTTAATATTTTGACTTTAAAGTTTCATGTTCCAAAATTCGTTTGGTGATTTTCACCATGTAAAGCTAACAAAGAACTACTCATTAGAACTTATGGTCTAACCCTCATTTTGTTTTAAAAATATGCATTTCAGGACAGGTACATCCTGACGGAAAAGGAAAGGGGAAGATGTTTATCGGAAGTGTTATAGTTTTAAAAATATGTTATAAAATCATATTCATAAAAAAAATATCCGTTCATCATTTATGAATCTTTTTTAGTTTCACGAATGATTTTTTATGAATATTTTTATTCGTGAATAGTGATCTTTTGTAATCATGTTTAATTTATGATATTATAATTTTTAGTAAACATATTATAATTTTTAGCAAACATATTTAATTAAATTTAAAATGTTTAAACGATAAAAATATTCATTTTGTGGAACCAACTTGTAAAATAATTATAGAAAAATAACTAAAATTCGATTTTTTCCAAAAATTAATGCAATAAAATCTATTTTTCATTTCAAATCTCGTTTTTTTTTAATTCAGATATCAAATTGATAATTTAAAAAAAAAATCCAATTTACCATATTAAAAATTGTTTTTTACTAATGCAAAAAAAAATCAATTTAATAGAAAAAAATTAATTGATGCAATAAAAAATAAATATTAAATATCACATTCAAGATTTTATATCTAACCAATGCGTATCAATTAATTTTTTCTATTAAATTGATTTTTTTGCATTGGTAAAAAACAATTTTTATTGTGGTAATTTGGATTTTTTTTAAATATTCAATTCGATATTTAAATTAAAAAAAAAACGAGATTTGAAATGAAAAATAGATTTTATTAGATTAATTTTTGGAAAAAACGAATTTTAGTTACTTTTCTATAATTATTTTGCAAGTTGGTTCCCCAAAATAAGAATCAGGTGCAAGTTGGTTCCTCAAAATGACGATTTTGAAAGTTAGTCCCCCAAAATAAGAATCAGGTGCAAGTTGGTTCCCTAAAATGACGATTTTGAAAGTTGGTTCCCCAAAATAGAAATTAGATGAAAGTTGGTTCCATTTTGATGCAATTTTCCTAAAACAAAAGTACAATACTGTAATAAAAATTGGTGATGTTATAATAAAATAATTTTGAAAATACAATGCTATAATAAAAAATGTCATGTCAGCATTATTGTACATGTGGACAGCCTACGTAGACGATGAGGTGGCAAAAAACCTGATATAGTGAGTAAATTTAATTTAAAAGTTTATCTAATGCTATAATGGGTAAATTTTTGAAAGTACGATTCCCTAATAAAAAATATTTTGAAAGTACATTGCTATAATAAGAAAAAACGAAAGTAAAATGTTATAATAAGGAAATTTGTAGAAGTAGTTGCTATTTCGCACATTTTACCCATAATTTAATATATGAATTCCTTTATGGTACGAGACCTATCAGGCTATTAACCCTACATACTGAAAACAACAGCGAAGACGCCACTTCAACAACCTTCGTCGTCTTAACTCATCGTGACTGAAAACATGGAAGGATCCTCCAATCATGAGTAGAAAATTAAATAGCTGCCTAAGAGGTTATTCGACAAGAATAAGATGACTGACTGATATGAGATTAAGCAAGAAAATGCCAAAACCAAGGCTCATATACCCTATGTACAAGGTCTCCAACATTCAACACAGAATTTGGTAATGTGATAAGGGGGTATATAGAACAACCCCATATAAGTTACGTAATTTAATACTACCAAATTAACAATTTGGTAAGAAAATCAACATTTTCAAATTTGTTGATTTTCTTCATAAAGTTTAATGAGAAAATATTTTGCATTGACCATTTATAGATGGTGAATAAATGCTTAGTGACTTTATTTGAATAAATGAAAAAGATATTGGTTAAATTCTTAAGGTTTTCAGCCTATAAAAAAAAAAGCAAACCCCTTTTCTAGCATTATAACATCTAGTTTAACATCCACAAATCATGAATACCAGAGGTATGTTTATTTTGTTTGTTGCAATAGTTGGTCTCACAACACCAACCATTGCTAGAGTCATTCCGACATCACTGATTCTTGATAGCAACAATGATATAACTCTTTCAGATGAAGATCCTCAAGAAATTTATGCTAGTCTAGTGAACTTGGGACTAGGCATAAATGGTGAAGATGTGTCTTTTTCGATTCCACCATCAAATGCACCAGCATCAGCTCCGGTCCCAGAACCCTCACATAAGGACAAACACCATCACCATCACCATCACCATCACAAGCACCAGCACCATCACAAGCACGAGCATGAAAAACATCATCATCACCACCATCATTCTCATAGTCCACAAGCATTGCCATCAAATGCTCCAATATCAGCATTGGCACCGAATGCTCAAATATCATCGCATGCAATATCACCAACACCGGGATCTGCCGAAACATGGTTGAGATAATTGTGAACGTGAGAGAACTTTATTATAAAGTTGTATTACAAAATTACCTTATATATGAAATATAAGTGATGGTGTTTATGTTACATCTATGGTGTCTTTTTTGCGTTGTGACTTGTTATATATCCTTTTTAAAATTTGATACATATACACCAAAGTCACCTACTCTACATAAGACAAGCTTTTCCAACTCCATGGTCAAGGATACAAGGTACTACACCATATTGATATATAGAACGTCTACTCTAGTTGAAATACACCCCATATATGTGTCATAGCCTTAAATTAACGCACACATACTCGTACGAATTGGCGCACACATAGTCAAACGAATTGACGCACACGTTTTTTTATGGAAGGAATCTTTCTATTTTGTCCCTCTCACATAACACTTTCTTTCTAAACCAAGCAGCCCCAACGACGGTTTTGTTTCCCTTGTCTCCTCTCTATATGTATATGCAGAAGCGAGAAACATCAATAGAGAAGGAAACCGAATGAGAAAATCTTGTGATTGCAAATGATGGAATATATTTTAGATTTGTAAAAGTACCCGATACCTTTTCTTAAATTGCAAATGAAAGGTTGTCAATGCCATTGGTTAATTAGTTGGACAATTTTTATTTGTCCTCAAGGTTTGTAACATACTTAGGGTTTTTATTTGAATTTTTGCGCGCTCTCTCTCTAGGTTCAAATTAGAATGACAAAAAATGCTAAGAATGTGAGAATAACCAAAACTTGAATGAAAAAGTATAACAATATAAACTTGAAATTATAGAGAATAAAATGTTCAGTTTTGGTATGATGTGTTTGGTTGCAAATTTTTTTTTAATATTTTGCCTATTTTAAATTAAAAAAAAAAGGTGAGGGGGTTTTTTCCTCCGCCGCCACCACTGTCCCTGCCACTACCACCAGCCACCACCTGCAAAGTGGTCGTCGTCACCGTCATCACCCCCGTCTCTTGCCATCACCACCACTTTGTCGCCACCACCCACCCGTTAAACCTTTAAAATGTTCATAGTGGTTTTCCTGTAAAAGGCTCAGCCATTTGACAGATCTAATGCGTCTCACATGTCTAATAAAAAGTGGGTTGTCCCATAAAAAGTGGCTAATAAGCTAGTTGTTAGCTGATAAAATAATCACATTTAGAAAAAAAGAATTAATTGATAAGTTATATGAAAATGCAAAATGACATAAAAATACATTTTGAAAAATTACTCAATTCAAACAAATGGTGGTGATTCTAGTATAATTGATCATTTGGTGTAACTGAAATTTACAAGAGACGAAAGGGGTTTTAGTTAAAATATAATACAAGTTAGTACACATTGGGGACCTTGGACGCAGATTCCGTGTGGGATCGGTTGGGGTTGTCAGTAATCAACTTTTTAATAACATGAGTTAGGATGTACGAAGAACATGCTTGTATAATTAACTTGAACCCAAAATCGTTGAAGATCGCCATATGGTGGGAGTCAAAGGATTGCGCCCCCATACCGGATCAAGGAGCAACATTCCTTGTGTGGTGATTATTGAGTGCCTCCAAAAGCATTGATCAGTGTATACCTTCAGTATTTGACCCTCAATGTTTGGTTCCACTGTATGAGTGCTTCAGTCCCTCAGGCCTCAGAACCTTAATGGTTCAACATATTATTAAACAGTGAGTATTCTCACTGATGCTGACGAATGAGTAGTCTTATTGATGATTTTGGATAGTGTCCTTATTAACTACCTAGTAACAGTTGGTCACTCGCCGATAACCACTATCAACTGCAAACTTTAAAGGAAGTTTTAGTCACAATTTTGGAATATGGACAAAACAAGATCTTTGTGTTTTTCTACTCACATTTTCTACCTAAATTCAATTCGAATTTGGGTTATCTTCTTCTATGCGATCCAATATTTTAGTCTTGTAGGTTTTCATCTATTCATCATGATACACAATTTTCGAACAATAAATAAGAGTCAAAATTAAAGAAAAACTGAAAAAAGTCTCTAAAGCTTATTGAAAAACAAAGGTAGGAGCTAATTTATGAATTACCAAACAAAACTCTTTTATTAACTATATAATAGTAATTTTATCACTACAACAGATTTGATTTTATAGAATGCTTAAAATATAAAAGGGTTCTAAAAAAATTATATTATATGACTTAGGTTTATAAGACCAAACAAAATAGTGTCGTATCTAAATGTGTTACACTATGTTTATAAAATGCTTTTAGGAGTTTTAATAAGTTTTTCAGAATGTTTCTAAAATAAAGTGTCGTACTAACAAATTTTATACGACATTATTTGAAAAGTGTCCTATACACACAAGTGTCTTATAAAAAGATGGGTTTATAAGTTGGTCTCAATCGGATCTACAAAAGTTTATAGGTAACAATTTGTAGAAGGGGGAAGGATAAATCCAAATACACCAACTTTTACTTTTAAAAATATATATTGATAAAGAGGATCAATACAAATTTTTATAGACTGTTTGCGAAAGAGATAAGATACAAAATCTATCTAAACAATCAAATATACACACAAAATTACAGATAGCAGAAAAGAAAAGATTTGCTACAAGAAATAGGTTAAGAAGTAATGTGTTCTTCACTTGTTACAGTGGTTCTTTCTCTTAGATAGAGAGTAGAGAGAGAAGTATCTTCTTGTATAAGATAAGATGAAGAAGATGTAACTGAGAATAAAACTACTCGGCTATTTATATTCATTGCATTAAATGCAATTCAAAAGGTACAAAGCATGTGGCAAGCATTTAGAGGAAGTCTTGTCCTTTGTTGCAGTATACAATCTTTTGACCATATATGAACAGTCTTCTTTCATAAAGTAGGTAAGCACGTTTGGAGACAATGGAGTGACTCCGGACAATACTTTACTTTGAAAGGTATGAGTTTGTTCTTTATGTACAGAATGACAAGACAAAAACTATCTTGCTCAACAAGATTTATTGGATCGCTGAACACTGGAATGACGCTAGGTCTCATCAGTGTTCGTTGAATCTTGCGTAAATTTCACACTTGTGTAGGCGAGCTTGTTATCACTGAAAACCGATTCAGATAATGAACTTGCTGGTCTCTAATCTTCAGCTTCTGTCTTCGACATCGCTGCAGGATCTGTGGTATGAGTTTTGTCTTTTTGAAGGATACTGGTCTCTGAACGAATTACAATACATGTTCAGCGATCACTGAAGAAACTCAGTAATGATCGTTGAAACTGAATATAGAGATAGTACACTTCGATAGATTAAATGAATTATCTTTAGATCACAGAGAGAGATGATCAACATTATAGAACACTTCTCAACAGTTTCCTATAAAGTAGCTAATATGACACTTTTTTTATAATCGTCTTAAAAAACTTGTTAAAACACCTTAAAGGTGTCCTATAAACCTATTGTAACGTTTTTAGATATGATACTTTATAGTTTGGTTTTATAAACCTAAATTCTATTGAATACTTTATTAAGATGTTTAGACAATTTAGACGTCCTATAGACCCCTTTATAAAACGAATGCTTTAATGAACACTTCGTCTTCTGAAATTAATTAAACCTCAGATGATTTGTTTAAAACCTTAAATGCAGTTTGAAATACAACCAAAAGTCCTCCCATTCACATTGTCAAGTCTCATTACATTAAAATTAAATTTATAGTACGCCACCAATAAATAAGAATCTTAATAGACCATTTTATATGACATAAAATATATGAGCAAAAAATAAAAACATCATATCTAGAGACATTGTAATAAGTTTATATGATGTTTTTGGGTGTCTAACAAGTTTGTTATGACACTTTTTAAAAATGACATATTAGCTATTTTATAGGATATTGTTTGAAAAAAGTGTCCTATAAACACAAATGTAATATAAGAATATGAGTTTATAGGATACTTTCTAAAAATATCCTGTAAAATAACTAATATGATTTTTTTATTTATTAAAAGTGTCCTAAAAAATTTGTTAAGACGTCCAAAAACGTCCTATAAACTTATTACAAAGTCTTTAGATAAGAAACTTTATTTTTTACTAGAAGGGTACTCGGGTAATGCAACAAGATACATCTCGATTTTAATGTTATATTTTATTTTTTGTCTCTGTCGATATTATAATATGATTTTATGTGTTTTTAATAAAACAATCATGAATTTTTTTGTGAAAAAAATATAATTTTGAAGATATCATAAAAATTTTGAATTTTTTTTTTCTTAATGTTAATATCAAATCAACTATTTAAAAGTTTTTATTTTTATGTAATTTCTTTAAATTTTTTTATTATAATTTAATTTAAGTTTAATAATGAAATAATTTAATTTTGGTTTAATAATATAACATTTTATAAACATAATAATTAAGTATTTTGTTAGAACTCAATGATTATCCTAATTATATTTAAATTTTTTATAATTAAAATGAGATGTTTATCCCGTATTTGATTATGTTTATTTGCAGTTAGTTACACAAATTTAAATATGGAACTTTAATAAGTTCTACTTACGCATAATTTACTTGTAATCTTGAGTTTTAAATAACATGCATTAAAAAACAATACTTTATACATAAAAAGAAATTTTTAAGAGTTTTTTTTTTTAAATATAACTAATTCTTATACAATAGTATATTAAGAGGTTTATTTACTTGTCACGTACTAAGCACCCAATTTTGTTCAAAAGTCACAAGTCGTCTTCCACACCAAAATTTCCGGTGAAAAAGTCAAAAGCCACAAGTTGTCTTCCACACCGAAATCTTCGATTTTAAGCAATTGCCGTTGACTTTGCCAATTTATAATCCAGAGATGCTCCAAATTCAGATGGATTTCGATTCATTCCACTTCCTTTTGATCTATTTATGCTGAATCAACGGTGTCTTTTCGTCGGAAAACATGGAGTACAAGCATTTCAGCCATCCCCACAACTTAGTAATCCACCGTGTCTATGAATTAAGCCAACAAGTCAACTGCTTCGGTTGCAACTCTTCCTGTGACAACACCACCGCCGCCGTCCACGCCTGCCACCAATGCAACTTCTTCCTCCATGACCACTGTGCCAACGCCGGCCGTTACGTAAAACACCCATCTCATAAACCCCACCCTCTCATCCTCCTTCCTTATCCTACCTACGCCGGCGGATCTTTCATCTGCAACGCCTGTGGTCTCGCCGGAAAATCCTTCTCCTACTGCTGCACCCTCTGCGAGTTCGATCTTCACGTCGGTTGTGCTTTTATGCCGATGTCAGTAACTCACGTAACCCACCAACATAAACTTAGTCTTTTCTATGGTGTTCCGGTGGTTCCACGGCGTGGAAGTAATATGGATCTTGAATATTGTCATATATGTCGAAAGGTTTTGGAGGGAAGGCACTGGGCTTATTGTTGTCAAGGTTGTGATTTTAATGTACATACTGCTTGTGCCACCACGGAGGTGGTGCCAGGGTTGTACCAGGATGATTCGCCGGATTGTGGAGCGACGGAGGGACAGGGGACGGCGGCAGACGGTGGCGGAGGTGGTGGGAATGTGGTGGAGGTGGAATTGACGGAGGAGGATCTTATTCGGTTGTATAATATTAAGTTACAGATGCAGCTGGCGGAGCAACTTGCACAAAGCATGGCTTCATTGTCCACTCATGGCGGATAATTGAATTTCCTTTTTTTTCCTTTTTTTAATATATTCTTATTTGTGGTTTACTTCTTTATTTTTATTTGGAAATCTATGTAAAACCCACAAAATAAAAGTTAGAAACGCAATAATTTTTAATCATAATGATTGAATTTTTGATAATGAGATTAAAATATATATGATGTTTATTAGAGGTATTAATCAGTAATCAATAGAATTAAAATAAAAAAAAAAACTGTATAATTTTCTATAATATGATTAGCTCATTTCTCTGTAAACCCAAAATTTCATTCCTTGTTAAACTGATATTCATTCTCCTATAAAAAAAATTCATTTACATTCCTTGTTAAACTGTTTTTTTATTAATTTGAATATCCAACCCGCTATGTGAGCCGACTAATTTCAAGACGACAACCTGCTTTACAGATAGCTCGTAGTCACAGCATTTGAACCTTCGTGGCCACAAGAGAATTTTTATTTCTTCTTGGATTTGAATCTAAGACCTCCTGATACTTTTGACCTTTGAAGCCAAGCTCAAACCAATGAGACACCACCTTGTGGTTGTTCTTAAACTGTTTGGCTTTCACTTTTGTTACCATTGGGTTTCTTAGCTCTAACTTTGTTAACTTATACTCTCTTAAATCAATAATTATTTGGTTATTTGACATTTCTTTTAATTTTTAATTAAAAACTAAAGTATTTTTTATGATTATTATATATACTAGTTGTGTACCCGTGCAATGCGGCAGGAGCCATGAATTTTAACGATTTTGAAGTTCCACTGGTTTTATAAGATAAGATTTAACGATGATGTATGTTACACTTGGTCTTTACATATTAATACAATTTGAATAAATAAGAAGTATGGTTCCAATTACAAATTATCGATGAAAAAAATTGTATGACAGTTTAAAATCCAATATATTTAAATCCAACATATTTAAACGACTCTACAAATGTGTTCGATTTACACCAAGAGCAAAGAA
>NC_037536.1:10029125-10033046 GCF_001531365.2 Cynara cardunculus var. scolymus | reverse complement strand
ACGATTATAATGGTGTAACTTGTTAAAATAAAAATGTATTTTTTAAACATATTTTAATTGATATACGATTATGTATGTTAATTTGATAAAAGTTTAAAATGAAACATTTAAAAGTAAAGGACGTAAAGTAAATTAATTAACTAATTATAAGGGTATAAAGTGTAAATTTAAAATTATAATTTTAAAAATATAGTTGTGAGAGAGCGAGTGTATGTGAGGAGAGGAGGGGGTGAAAAAGTGTAAGGGTAGTATAAAGGGTATTTTGGTCATTTATTATTTTAAGACTTTAGACTTTTACTAAATTTGCTTAATAAGACTAGAAGCGTACTCGCGCAATGCAGCGAGATACATCGTGATTTTAATATTTTATTTTATTCTTTATCTCAGTCAATGTTATAATATGGCTTTATGTGATTTTTAGAAAGCGGTGATGTTTTTATTTTTGAATAAAATATATATTTGAAGATATCATAAAAATTTGACAAAAATATATCAATATTAATATCAAATTAACCATTTGAAATTTCTCATTTTTTTGTGTAATTTTTTAATTTATTTTTTTATAATTTAATTTATGTACAATAACGAAGTAATTTATATTTGGTTTAATAATATAATGTTTTTATAAAGATAATAATTATTTATTTTGTTGGAACTCGATAATTATTCTAATTATATTTTAGATTTTTTTATATTTTAAAATGAGATGTTCATCCTCTATTTGATTATGTTTATCCGCAGTTATTTATACGAATTCAAACATCGAACTTTAATAAGTTGTAATTATGCATAATTATTTGTAATCTCGAATTTTAAACAATATGCATCAATATACAGTACTTTATGCATAACAAAAATATATCGATATTCGTATCAAATTAACTATTTAAAATTCCTCATTTTTTTTGTAATTTTTTAATTCAATTTTTTTATTATAATATAATTTAGGTACAATAACGAAGTAATTTATATTTGGTTTAATAATATAATTTTCTTATAAAGATAATAACTAATTATTTTGTTAGAACTCGATAATTGTCCTAATTATATGTTAGGACTGAAAAATCAGTATTAATTGTATTCGTCTTGAAAGATTAATTTTAGTCTATAATTGTAAAGTCAGCGTGTTTGACTTTCTTAGACTAGTTTGACTTTGACTTTGTATTAATATGTTGACCATATAAATAGGGTGGTAATCTTTGTAATTAGTGGTGAGAGGAGCTAATTGTAATATTCAGATTGATAATTGAGGGTTTGACTGAGCTTACATGCATTGACTTTCTCTCTCAAGTGTTCTTGATGTTCTTAATGCAATATCCAAGAATCTGCCATTGATGTTATGAAGATATGAAGATTGATCAGATATTGTGGACAAACAATTGGTATCAGAGCTGGAATGCAAGAAATCAGAGGAAGATTATGAAGATAAGTGAATTTTTTCTGGAATTTTTAATTTCTGAATTTTTGTGTTCTTCGTGTTCTTCGTGTTTTTAATTTTTTTTCTTTGTTTGATCCGATTTTGTATTAAAATATTGTGTTTCGGTGTTAAAAACATGATCAAAATGATCGAAATTAAATTGTGAATCTTTGTTATTCACAAATTTTTGTGATTTGATCAAAATAAATCAAGATTTAATCGGTTTTAAGGTTTTTAAAATTTTTTCGTGTTCTTAAATTTTCTTTTGTAAACCAGTGTTTTTGATCCATTTTGTTGTTTATTTTTTTTGTTTTTGTGTTTTTAAGTGTTTTGATCTGTTTTTAAAATTTTCTTTGTTTTGTTTTTTTGTTGTTTTTTTGTTAAACCCAAAGTCCACCCGGTTTATCTTTAATTTTGGGTTTTTTTGTTTAATTTTTGTTCAAGTCCATTTTTTTTTGGCCCATCTTCATCTTCATCTTACTGCTCTTACACCGTACACCATTCAAGCGGTGTTCTTATAAACCGCGTGAAGCTTGATCGGATTCCTTGAACGGAGAGATACACCGCTCAATTTCAGCAAGTGATTTCAAGCGGTATTCATCTACACCGGTCACCACTTGACCGGATTAGGGGTTCTGATTCGTTCAGCACGCAAGGTTTCTTGAGCGGTATTCTAAACCGCACGCTACTTGACCGGATTTCAAGCTACACCGGTCACCACTTGATCTATTGAGCGGTATTCTAAACCACAAATTTCTTGAACTGATTCCTTGAACAAAGTAGTACACCGGTCAGTTTCAGGTAGTGGAGAACAAAGTGATTTCTACGATGACAGATATTTTCCAAAATCTGTTTACGGCTTCAAAGTCATGGAAATCATCTGTCTGGACTGCTTAACAGCAAGCTCTTCGAGCCTTTGAGTTTTAACTGTCAACTTTTAGTTTTAGAAGTCTGAGTACGAGGAGGACCATGCGCCAAGGTTTCAGCCATATTGCTCTCCACTATTCTCATTTGATTTAATAGAATTGATGTGCCAATCTCAAGCTGTTATTGTGCGCAGATTTCAGATTAGTTTATCGCTCATAAGCTGTTCAACTAGTTTTGGATTTGGGAAATTGACTTGCTTGATTTCACACTTTATTGCTCAAAAAGTTGTACTGATTTCAGGTTCTTGTTATATACAGGTTCTGTTATAAACAAGTGTTTTGTAGTAGCAGTTTTTGGCTGGTTTTGTTTCTTGTCATATATTGGAATAGCAGCAGAGGTCTTGTGCACACACAGGTCTTGCTGTTGTGATTGGATATAGACAGATTCAATCTCAGCACACATTTCAGAAACACAGGACCGGAACAATAGTGAACTGCAAGTTATACAATAGCAGCTCAAGTGCGAGAGCAGCAACTGTGGACATTCTCAAGTGAAAGCTCAAGCTGCACAGTGAATTGTTTTGAGCATATTTGCTTTACTTTMTTGTGCTGATCAATTGTGGATATCTGTATTGGTTGATTTGGGCTTGTATCTAGAATTTTTTGGACTTGGTTTTCTTTTGGACTGTTTTTTGATTTCTTAAATTGTTTGTGTTTAGATTTTTGTTTTTGGATCATTGTATATCTGTTTTTGCGTGAGTTTTCAGTGTTTGTGTTTTTCTATTCTTTTTTAGCTTAACTGTTCATTTTTTTATCTGATTTCACTGCATAAATTCTTAACTGATCAATTTTTTTTTTTAAAAAAATGGCAGTTTTTTATACTAAAGAATATCGTGAGCTTAAAGAAAAGTATGCTCAAGTAGATTCTAGTCTTAGCAAGAGTATATCATGGTCAAATCATATGAATGGTATTCTTCAGAGAGAGAAAGAAGAGAAGAGAATTTTGCAAGAAAGGCTGGATGAACTAGTGAAAACCTGTGCTGATCCAGAMGAGACAGTTAGGTTAAATAAACAGGTTGAGGACTTAACTACWATTGTGAATAAATCTGAAAGTGAAATGATTGAAGTAATAGAGCTGTTAAACTTAGAGAAAGAAAACGTTTTGAAAGTGGAAAAGATTTTAAGTGATGAAAGGCAAGAGATAGAAATAGAAAAGAAGAGGATAATCGAAGTTGAAAGAAAGTTTGGAGCTGAACGAGAATCTTACGAGAAGAAGATTAACTCTCTCGAGCTGAACGCCAAAATGCTTCTAAAGCAAATCTCGGATTTTGAGCAGTTTATTGTTTTGGAAAGAGAGAAACATACTAAAGAAAAAACAGACATCTCCGAAGACTGTCAGAGCCAGCTCCAGAAACTGTCTACAAGCATCGATCTAAAGCAAAAGGCTTTGGACAACGAGAAAAAACAATTTGCTACAGAGAAAAGAAATACTTCAAAGAAGTATACAGCAATTGCAAAAGAGCTTACTGAGAAGAGGAAATGGCTTGACATCGCTTTGGAGAATGACAAAAGCAGCACAGATGAAGAGAAGAGAGAGTTGCTAAGTCAGAACAAACAGTTTGAAATACTTCAGAAGGA
>NC_037536.1:9951358-10029025 GCF_001531365.2 Cynara cardunculus var. scolymus | reverse complement strand
TGCAGTTAGTTACACGAATTCAAATATGGGATGAAATCGGATAGAGATGAAAGAGTTTAAGAGTTTTTAAGAGTTTTAGTCAAATACTTTATAAGATAGTATAGATATTTAACATCAAATCCAGGCCCAATTGAAAAAAACCCTATTAACGTATAAGCCCTACTATATTAATTTAACTCATCAAATCAAAGCCCTCAACTTGCACGAAGCCCTCGCTGTTTGCTACTTTGCCTTTGAACGAAGCCTTCACTGTTTGCTACTTTGCCATCATCGAGTCCATGTACCCAACTTATGATCGTTAATTTTAAAGGCTTGATTCTAAAACTCAAAGCCCTCATTGTTTGCCCACATTGCACGCTGAGAATATCAAACTCAAAGCGCTCATTGTTTGCGATCGACTCCTCCCTCACTGTTTGCAATCGGCTCCTCCCTCACTGTTTGCGAATGACTCCTTTGTACCTTGAGAATCTCAAAGCATCAGACGACGATCCATTCAGATTGTAACACCCAGGATCCGCATTTGCATATAATCATGTATTTCATATATCAAGAAATACAAATACACATTCGGTCCCAAATATATATACAAAAGCTACACTATAAAAGTAGCTACCAATTTTTTTCCACAAAATCTTTATACAAAAACTTGTACTCATAAACAGTATGCAGGTACAAGTAACAACATATTATACCAAAATCCATATGCAGGCAAACATATATTTCTTCATAAATTTCTCTTTCCCCTTATCAACTGGTTGTCTGACCTGTAATGCACATTTTAAAACACCAAAAAGAATGTTAGACTTTGAGGTCTAGTGAGAAATTTCTTCCATACAATTACAGGGTGAATATCATCAAAACCTTTTTATAAAACTCATATTTGTAATAAATAACAAACATAGAATATTTTGACAAAATAACCCTGTTTTGTCTTGAATTTGTTCAAGGTCTTTCTCTAGGAAAGGGGTGCATTCATGTGGCATGGTTGTAAGCAAAGGGCTCGTGGATTCATCAACCATGTCTCGGGTTACAACAAAAAAGGATTTATAGGACACTTTTCGAAACCCGCCATTTAAAAGGGTTAATACGACACATTATTTTATGGGTCCTATTTGATTTAATTTAATAAGACTCTTAGGGGCCGTTTACTAAACGTTTATCTGGTAAGTGCTTATTGGGTAATTTTTTTTACCGGATGAACATGGCAAGGGTCAAAAATCTTACCCGGTAAGAGCAATGATAAAGATGAAGAGTCTTACTCGGTAAGTGAGGAAGACGACTCTTACCCGGGTAAGCGCTTACCGGGTAAATTGTTGAATACAATATCATTTTGATGTACTACAATCTTATTAGGTAAAATAAATTACAATGTTGACTAATAATGGTAAGCACTTACCGGGTAAGCATCTAGGTAAACGGCCTCTTACTTTTGATGTCTTATTAAACTCTTTTAGCGTCCTATCATGTAACTCAATACGACACTTTTCAATTTCATATCATTTTGGAGTCTAATATGACAATTTTTAAGTGTCATATTATTTTAAAGACTAATAGGAAATTTTAAAGTCACTACAACAAAATTGGGTTTATAGAACGCTATCAATCTCTAAGCGTCTAAATAGATTGCTTTATAGGACTTAATTTATATGACTAAAATATAAAGCGTCTTATTTAAAGACGTTGTAATAAGTTTATATGACGCTTTTGAGTATCTTAACAAGATTTTATGACCTTTTTAATAAAAAATGTCGCATTAACAACTTTATATGACACCTTTGATAAAGTGTCCTATAAACTCAATTTTTTATAGGACACTTGTTTTTAGTTTTTCAAATAGTGTCCTATAAAGTTGCTAATGGGAAGTGTCCTAAAAACTTATTACGACGTCAAAAAATGTCATATAAACTTATTACAACGTCTTTAGATAGGACACTATATTTTTTTTGTTCCTATAAAGAGGTCTATTAAGACGCTTAGAAATTGGAAGCGTCCTATAACCCGATTTTGTTGTAATAAGTTTATATGACGTTTTTGGACGTCTTAACAAGTTTTTAAGGACAAATTTAATACGAAGTGTCGCATTAACAACATTCTCAAAAGTGTCCTATAAACTCAATTTTTTATAGAATACTTGTTTTTATAGGACAATTTTTCAAATAGTGTACTATAAAGTTGATAATGGGACGCTTTATATTAAAAGTATCCTAAAAACTTATTACGACATCAAAAAACGTCATATAAACTTGATACAACACCATTAGATAAAACACTTTATTTTTTTGGTTTTATAAACTAAGTCTTATAAAGAGGTCTATTAGAACGCTTAGAATTTGGAAGTGTCCTATAAACCTGATTTTGTTGTAGTGGTACTTGGTGTGAAAATGTAAAAGTTTTTTTTTTTCTGACATGGGTAAGAAATGTAAATTTTGGTACAGACTTAGATGAAAAATGTAATATTAATTTTCTATTTTTAAATTATAAATATTTCCTTCTTGAAATAAGAATAAAAAATAGTATGCCTTTTTCTTAATATTTTTTATTTAATAAAAATATATACATTTTCTTTTAATTTCATAAATAGATCCACTATGACCAAATGTAATGGACACAGCACTATGATGAATGGAGCGTCTTAGTGGATTACTGCCTACAGACCGGTAAAGGGTTGGCATCTTACAAGCACTTTATTTAATTTTCTTTTCTTTAAATTATGAAATATTTGGATATTTAAATCAGATAAAAAAAATTCTTTTAATTAAAAAAATTCTTTTAATTAAAAAAATTCTAATTTTGCTTCTGTGAAAATGATTTAATTAGAGTTAAATTTTATTTATAATGGATTAAAGAAATAAATTTAAGAGTAAACTACAAACTTGGTTCCTACGGTTTGGTGGTTATAACACTTTTGTTCCTTACAGTTTTGAAATTACAAATCGACCATTGTGGTATGCAAAATTGACCGGATTTGATCCCTTTGTTTAACGAACTTGCCACAGAAAAACTGACCAACAACATAAGCCCCCGCAAAACTCAGATGAAGCACTTTCCCTCTCTTTGCAAATGACGTTATAATATAATGACCATAAACGGAATTTTAAGAAGCTTAAAATCTTTTAGAAGAACTCGTTAAGTCTGAGTTAATTTTTAGTCTTTTTCCACTTCTATCACATTTTTTTGATAAAATAAAATCTACTTGATATTATACAAACTATATGGACCAAAATTACAGTTTGTTATAAAATATTCATCCCCAAGAACATATCGTCCCCAAGATTAAGGGGACGTTTGGTTCGCAGAATGATTTATGAAGAAATGGAATCTTTCAAAAGAATTGGAATGAAATGTTATGGTTTGACCAAGTGTTTGGTTGACAATAATGAAATTTAATCTGTTTAATGAATTGAAATTTGTCTGTTTGGTTTGCAACAAAATTAGAATGGAAGATGAAAAAAGACAAAAATACCATTTCTTTATAATTTGTTTAGCCCTTTATGCAAATTAAGAAAATCCTTTTATGCAAGTACAAACACAAACATCAAATACATACATATACACAAGCACATATATATACATTCGGTCAGTGATAGTTTCATTCGAAGAAGATGAAAGCAGTACAATTTCATATTCGAAGCATAAATCAGTAGCAAAAGCAAACAGTTCATTCGAAGCAAACAGAAATCAGTAGCAGAAATTAGTAACAGGTTCTCTTTCGAAGCAAACAGAAAACAGAAAGAAAGCAATAGAGGAATTCGAAGCAAACATAAAGCAGTAGCAGAAATCAGTAATAGGTTCGATAAGATGAAATTAGTAGTAGGTTCATTCGATAAGCAGAAAGAAAACAGTAGCAGGTTCAATCATTTGATGAAAGCAGTAGCAGGTTCATTAGATAAGCAAACCAAAAGGTAGAAAGAAAGCAGTAGCATAAATCTGTAACAGGTTCGATCGTTTGATGAAAGCAGTGTTCGATCGGTTGATGAAAGCAGCGTACCCCAATGAAAGCAGTGTTGATGAAAGCAGCGTTCTTTGTTGGAGTGGCTAGGGTTTAATAGTGTGATGCGGGTATTTTTGTCATTTACACACTTTTAGATGGAATGAATTTCAATTTTACACACTTTTAGATGGAATGAATTTCAATTCAATCTGCTTTAGAAAGGAATGGTGAATTTCTCAAGTTTAGGGATCTTTTCAATTCCATTCCATGGGTAAAACATTGGAATGAAATTTGGTCAATGGAATTAACCATTCCAATTCCATCAGATTCCGACGGATTCGACAAACCAAACTCCCCCTAACTCTTCTTCATCGATGTCTTCCATCTTCTCCATCGGCCACCTCTCTGCTTCCCCTCCACCATGTTCTCACTTCCAACTACCCTCATCTTCATCCTCCATTGACCTAACTCTCTCTCCTACCCAACTGCCACCAACCCTTCTGACTACTACCATCACCACCCTTCGGTTACACAATGGCTACACTATTGCTCAGAGATGATGAGAAATATAGCAACTTTGTCTCTCTTTGTTAACGAAGAAGACGAAATTGAATCGAAAATCCCTTTATCTCATATATTCCTGCCAATGGTCGTCTATCTTTGTAAATAGAAAACCTCATCCCTTTATTTTGGTTTTTAGGGTTTGATTGGTTTTGTAACTTAAAATTGTATGGAATTTCTTGGTTATGCTTCTCCTTACCTTTCCCCTATCTCCTCTAATCAGATTGAATCTCCAACAAACACCAACCTGGAATGAATGGGGGCATATCGAAACTATAGAGTGCAAATCAAAGAGAACTAGGTGGGGGTGGCTGGTTTTATTCTGGCTTCACGATCACAGCCCCCCTCCCTTCGACTCCCTTGTCCTGCTTCAACCACCAAAACTCACACACTTCCACGGTCGTTTAGCTTTTGGTTTTAGATTAGAGTTTGAAACAAGTTCAACTTGGATATGGGTTTGATTTTGATTTTGATTTTGATTTTGAGGTTTAGATATGGGTTTGATTTAGATTTAGGATTTGACTTTTGAGTTTGATTGTGATTGTGTTGGTGAGAATAAACTAGTCTGTATTCATGATAGTTTTTGCCAGGAAAGATGACCGGAGAAGAGGATGACGATGGGTGGTAGCCCGAAGAGGGGATAATAATGGTGGGTAGGGGTGTTCAAAAATCCGATCAACAGTAAATAACTCAATCCGAAGCAACCCGATGTCTAATTGAGTTGTAAAATTGTCAAACCGTAGGTATTGGGTTGATATTGGATTACTATTATTTGAACCCAACTCAACCCGACGAACCCGATATCATTTTATTTTTTGGATTTAATATGATTGTTGAATTTATATTAATATATACATTAGACAATTACACTTTTATGTATGCTTTTCTTATACACATATTTTCAATCTATCACATCTCTATATAACTCATTCGTATATATGTTCAGTAACTTTGAACATATAYATGTAAATTGAGAAAATTAACTGAATGTGATATACATAAGAAATATGGATAAGTTGTATCAAATGGTTGATGATGAAAAAGAAATTATGAGTAGATAAATAACATATTCAAGGTTAGAAGAATATTTTAATGTACCAAAGTATCAACCCGACCAACCCGTACGAGTTGGTTTGGTTTGGGTTGGGTTGCACTTTGGTTTGGTTTGGGTTGGGTTGGGTTAAGATTTTTCAAACCGCAAATATTGGATTAGGTTGTTTAAATGTCTTCAACCCAATCAACCTAACCCATGAGTAGGGGTGAGCATAGGCGGGTACCCGCCCTTTTTGACAGGAACCGAAACCGGAACCGGCAGTTCTTGAGATATTGGAACCGGAACCGGTTAGAGCGGTTCTTAAATTTTTGGAACTGGAACCGGAACCGTCGGGAACCGGTTCCGGTTCCAGGTACCTGCTTCCTAAAATAATAAAATTTTGTTATTTAGAAATAAAAAATAAAATATTGCCAAAACACTAAATAAATAAGCAAGAATACAAATTATACAGAATAATAGTTACAAATATTGTTTAACGATTACAAACCATAATAGACTAATAGAAAATGTTCAAAGTTTAACGATTACATACTATAATGGTAAATGTTTAAAGTTTAACGATTACATACTATGAATCCATGTGAACAAACAATTTGAAAAAATACGAATCATTTTATATGAAGAATGAAGATGACGGCATGCTTTCAAGATGTAAACCTAATATAAATTTAGTATTAAAAAATAATAATAATTTTATTATTAAAAAATATCGGGTACCCGGCGGGTAACGGTTCCGAAAAATTGAGAACCGGAACCGGAACCATTCTCAATCGGTTCCGTATTTTAGGAACCGGAACCACTCGTATCGGTTCCGGTTCCAGAACCGGCGGTTTCAAGACGGTTCCGATTCCGCAGCCGGGTACCCGGTTCCGCTACTCACCCCTACCCATGAGTACCCCTAATGGTGGGTGTGGGTGTGGGTGTGGGTGAAGTTCTTATGTGTCCGCATTTGTGTATAGATATATGAGTAAGTAACATTTTTTGTCCTTGTAATTTACATTCTTTTTATTTATTGAAGAAAAATTAGATAAAAGTGGAAAAAGACTAAATTACCCTGAGTTAACGGGTTATTCTAACAATCATTAGAGGGAAGAACCAAATTCAATCGTTTTTGCTTACCACAATGGTCAATTTGTAATTTCTACACTGTAGGGACCAAAATTGTTATAACCACCAAAAAGCATAGACCAAATTTGTAGTTTACTCTAAATTAACTAAAAATTATTTAATAAGTCATTATTATATTCAATTGCTTACAATTTTTTATATCTTTTTATTTCAAAAATTAAATTTTTTAATAATAATTCGTATCTATACTATATTATAAAAAATTTGACAAAAACTCTTAAAAACCATTTTTTATGCATGAAGTACTGTTTATTGATGCATATTACTTAAAATTTAAGATTACAAATAAATTATGCATAAGTAGAACTTATTAAAGCTCCATATTTGAATTCGTGCAACTAACTACAAATAAACATAATCAAATATTAGATAAACATCTTATTTTAAATATAAAAAATCTAAAATGTAATTAAGATAATCATTAAGTTCTAATAGAATACTTTAGTTATAATTTTTATAAAAAATTATATTATTAAACTTAAATTAAATTTTTTTATTACTAAATCTAAATTAAATTATAATTAAAAAATTGAATTAAGAAAATTACACCAAAACACAAAAACTTCTAAAAAGGTTAATTTGATACTGATATCGATATATATTTTTTTCAAAATTTTATAATATTTTCAAATTTATATTTTATGCAAAAATAAAAACATTTATCGTTTTTTCTCAAAACCACATAAAACCGTATTATATCAATATAAAAAATGAATACAATAAAATATTAAAATCAAGATGTATTTTGATGCATTACACGAATACCCTTCTAGTTCATATTTAACACATTAAATATTAATGAATTTATAAATAAACAAATATTGATAAGTGAGACCAACCCTACTTACACAATTTTGATATGTGACCAAATCCACTTGGTTGGCCCTTTGGAGGCTAAAGAAACGTGTTTGATGAAAAACCACTATGGTGTCAAACCGTTGACCAACACTTATTTTGACCCAACTTTCATCCACGAAAATTAAACGAGAACAAAATTAAAATAAAATAACAAAAAGACAGTTAAATTATATATGATTTTATATACGATTATAAAACACTATCAATGTAAGGGTGAGTGGATAACTTGGTCAGGTCACAATTAAAGTCACGTAAATCACATGCGATTTTAGTGTAGAATCACATGTGATCGGTCATTTTCGTGTTCTCTTATTTAGTTATTGTTTTTGTATGTATGTATGTATATATATATATATATATATATATATGCACATATACCTGAAATTCATTGAGGACCCAGAAAACTATGTAATGAACAATACTGAATAATCATAAATGTCTTGCATTTCCTGTTTTTATGATTTATACATTTTTATCATAGATATCACGAATTTTTATCATTAATATCATGTAATTTTTGTTATAAAAATCTATTACAACATTAATCATGAATAATTGGTTACACGAGTTCTTAATGAATTTTTGGTTCTCATTTAAACTCACCATCTTTATACACACACACGCACACACACACACACACACACACACACACACACACACACATATATATATATATATATATATATAGGGTTAGGTATCAAAATCCACCTAGAGATCAATGTAAAAAACGAATTTCCAACTCTGTAAAAGATTACATGTTGTATAAATTTAGGAGTTGAGTAAACAGTTTCAAACATCGACAGTAACAAAACTGATTATTTAACAAGCAGATAAAGTTACTTATTTACTTGCATTTCTATCCTAAAGTATCATATTTTAATTTAAATCCACGAAAACAAACAAACTCAATAATTATCACGCAGAGTTAAGGTCTCGAGTGTATGATATAAGAAGACACATCATCTACCCTAAATGGTACATAGATTGTTGAAGACCCCCGACTTGTAAAACACGAATTTTAAAGCAACAAGAAAGCAAGCTACAGTTGAGAGTATGTCCAATCAAGCACGAGTACATTAAACCAAAAGTACCAGGAGGTTACAGGTTCAAATCTAAGGAGGAATAAAAATCCTCTTGTGGCCACGAAGGTTCAAATGCGGTGACTTCGGGCTATCTACAAAGCATGTGGTCGCGTCGGGATTAGTCAGCTCGCATAGCGGGTTTGATATCCATGTTAATAAAAAAAATTGACAAATGTGAAAAAAAAAATAAGTTAAAACGAACAAAGAAACACAAAGTGTAATACTGACAACTACTAACACAAGAAGAAAAGTTATGACTAATGTCCAATGAAAACATCACATATGTAGATACAATACAGAAATACCAAGTATTAGAAACTGAGATGTCTCTCTATCTGACTTATGACTCTGCTAACCGAATTGTTACCATGCTACCCCTCTCTGTCCCATCCATGCTACACATCCCTACCCATATCTGCTACTCTGGTTCTAGGTCTCTATGTGCTTTTATCAGAAATCATGTCCAAAAAATTATATAAAATAGCCATATGTAAAACTGATTTTTCTTGATCATTTTATTTATTATTCAAAATTTATCAAACATTTAAGTAATTAAGGGGTTGTTGGTTTACATGTTAATAGTTCAATTAAGAGACAATCTCCGAATCATTAAGAAGTGAATCTTATTTGACAAAAAAAAAATGTCTCTTAATGGTTCTAAAATCCTATGAATGATTTTGTATCATGAGTCTCCCTTAATCATTAAACGCCTTAATTTTATTGTAAACAATTACCAAATAATAATATTTTATTTTGCATTATATAATATGAATCTATTAATCATTTTGAACCAAACTATTCAGCAACCCTCAAACAACCTCTACCTGTAAAAAAATTATTTGGTGTTTTCTTACAAAAAAATATAATTATCGAAAAAATAAATAAAAATTTAATTTTTGAAAATAAAAATAAAAAATAAATAAAGAACATAGTCCACCTGGTCCCATGATGGATTTGACCCATCCAGCCTCAAATTTCAATTAAAATCCCCAATTTCCAATATTTTCTTCTAAATTTCTTCCTTTCTTTCCACTGAAATTTAGCATGGTGGTCTGAGTTGTATTCCCAAATTCAGGCAAGATCGTTGAAGATCGCCGGCCACCTTCATCCGCCGTAGACCGCCGTGACCTCACAAACTCCGCAGACTACCATTCATCACTACGATCGTTGACTTCTTTTGAGACGGATAACTCAAGAAGAGGAGCGGCTTTCCTTGTCAATGTTCGCTTTTGCGTTTTCTTAATTGAGGTGCCTTTCTTGTCGCCCTAAATTGCAATTTATGTAATACTATTGTGATCTTGCATCTAATCTTCTTCTCTTTAAGGAAACTGTTGATTAGTTTATGGTTGGTTGTGTTGTTAGCTAATATGTTTGAGTAGACATGGTGATTTTGTAGTTAATCTTGTGGAATTATGTGTTCTCATTACGAACTTGTTATTGGTTGGCAGTTTGATTCTTTTAGTGTTTTGGCACTAAGTGTTGTCTTGAATCTTCTTTTGCTGATGTTTAGAGTATGAACTCTTGTTTTGGTAACGGAATTAGCGACTTGCAATTCAAATAAAAGCGCACGTTTTTTGTACTTTTCAATCAGATTATTCTCATATTCTTCCAATTTTAAGCCGTGAATTTGAGTTTAGAAACTAGCCATTATTGATGGTTTTTAAGGTTGTCTAATATGTGGGGAATCAACCTTGAATCCTTCTTGTGAAAATTATCAAATTACTTTTAATTGGTAGCTTACCAATCGCTGTAAACCAGGGCGCAATGCTAACTTCATCAGTGATTATGAGTTGAGATAGAACAAGTGGGGATTATTCTCATTGGAACTTCAGTGCTCCTACTGGATCCAAATGTTTTGAGTGTTCTGGAAATAATGATCAATAATTCTTTTCATTGGGCATACACACTGCTATCACAATCACAAACACAACTGCATCCCCTAACATATGGCTGGAGAACTTGCTTTAGCCTATCTGGATGGGTGCCTGAAAACAAAACTAGTTGTATATATGGTGCTGAATTTTATCCATGTGATAGAGATCTGGTGATGAAAATGCGCAATCCACGAGGGGATTTTGGCCATCGTATCTGCCTCACGCATGAATGTAACAATAGGCACCATAGAAAGGTTTTATGAGAGCAAGCAGAGGATGAGAAAGTACTTCTGCTAGAAGGAAAAATTTTCCCATCAAGTTTCCAAAATACCGTGGTTATGTGTTCAGGTCTAGGGACGTCTTCTTTCTTTAGGACTTAGGGCTGTGCACTTATCCTAACTGTTTTATTTGCATCTACCCTTGAATTCTATTGTAAAAGAATCTATCACACAAGTGCATCATATTACAGGCAGCAGGTGGAAGAACTTGCTTTTTCCCATCTAGGTGCATTCCTAGAAAAATCTTTATCTAAGAAGATTATAGAAAAGGTTATTTGTTTTGCATCTACCTATGCATTTTATACGATAAAATAACAATTTAGCCTTCCTCAAGACCTCTGAATCAAGGATTCTTGTATTTAAAAGGTCACCCCTCATTGTTTTTTTGGTGTCGCTTTCAACTCTTAATGAGTTCTTATTTTCTTTTATTGTTATGTTTTTGAATCAACCATATGCAGCAGCAAATTTTATCGTATTCTAATTCTATATTCATACAGATCAGCTATTACAATGAAAAATGTTGGTGATAATGAGACTGATGTGGAGGATGGCAGGCTTGATAAAGAGAGAGAAAGGAGTTCAAAGACTAGTAGGTTAAAACTTAACAATCAAGCCCTATTATCTGGCCTTGCATATTGCCTTTCATCATGTAGCATGATACTGGTTAATAAATACGTCCTCTCCAGCTACGATTTTAATGCTGGAATATCTTTGATGCTCTACCAGGTCTGTTTCTGTATTCTTTTTAAGGATGGTATTATTATAACACTTACGTTTTATTTTCTTTTATTCGGCTGACAAGTCCTTTATGTTATGTTGGCAGAACTTTGTGTCGGTAGTGATAGTGTCTAGTTTGAGTTTACTCGGTGTAATATCAACAGAACCACTCACATGGAGATTGATTAAAGTCTGGTTGCCTGTGAACTTTATATTCGTTGGGATGTTAATTACAAGCATGTTTAGGTATGGATTCGTTCCAGATACCGTTTCCCATTAACCTTGCTTTCACAATTTTATTCTACACTTTCTATTTTCTACTATGTACCTGTATTTGCTTATTGTACTTCAACATTCTTGTTTTAATGGATCACGGGGTTCATTTGTTGCTCTATTACAATACATTTAAGAGCTATGTTTCAAGGATACATGTGTGGGATGCGTGCATACTTTGATTAGAAATTCTAATATATGATATGAATCTATGATACAGGGATGCGTTCATATATGTGCCCACTAGTTTTTCACTATTATAGACCATATTAGAAGAAACTAACTGATAGGAACAGCGACGTGGCAGCCTTTAAAGGGTTTTAACACTCTCCCTGCACGTTAAGTTCTTAATTGTTAAGGAGGAGGGAGATGAGGCTTGGATCCTCGTCCATCATGTGACAACTATCTGTAGTTTGAACAACCGAATAGAACCTTGATGTTTCAAGGTGCTGTAAATTGATTTTCTGCCAATTTATAGGGAAAGAAAGAACTTTATAGTGTCTTAATGGCCATGCTTATGTATAAATTGACTAAAAATTATGGTTTGATGATAAATGCCCATAGCAGTGTAGGTTTAAGTAGGCATGACGTGGGCCCCACTATGGACTAAAGTTTTTGTCATTTTCGTGATCAACCAACTCTTGTCACATTGGAACCAAAGCCATGGTTGGCTTCCTAAGTGTTTTTATGCCCTTTTAAGTAAACTAGCATTTTCCTTTGTGATGAATGACATCGGGTACATAGGATTCTAGAGAATGATATCATCACTCATAACCTGTAGCCCCTAAATTGGTGCTAGGATTGGTATACCACATTACATACTAAAGGTTACATGGAATCACTGACCACATCCACATGTCATATTAACTAGTAATTAATCTGCATGCTAAAATTCATCCGGTTGGAGATTATATTCCTTTCATGTATTTTTGTTTTCATTACCCTGTAAATTCTTGTCATAATCCAGTGACCTAGGTTGCCTGCTTGTGGGTTCAATTAGACAACCAATTAATTGTCTTTGATAAATAGTTGTTGCCATATTTAGGTGTGATCAAGATGAGTAGATGATAGTTGCCATACGCAGCCTGTCTATATGCTATAGAGATTTAATTCAATACTTAACTGATTGAATTCTTATAAAGTTCTGATTGTCAAATGAGCCATGTTGTTTGCAGTCTGAGGTACATTAATGTTGCCATGGTTACGGTGCTGAAGAATGTTACCAATGTGATAACTGCAGTCGGTGAAATGTATTTATTCAATAAGCACCATGACAACAGAGTGTGGGCGGCTCTGTTCTTGATGGTATGTTGATTGTTGAATTAATAATCAGGCCAATTTTCATTTCCTTTATGATGTCTTTTTATCTGAATGGCAACATTTAGTATATTTATTATATTTGTTTGTAAAACTATTGTATTTATTTTTAAGTAGAAGGATAATATACAAGGAGGCCACCAAAGTTTTCAAAAAGTGTCAAATACGTCACCATGTGCACCACCGCCCTTCTTTCTTCCAGTCCCCTTTCTCCTACCATGTTGTGGCTGAACCCTCTCCCCCCCAAGTCTGTTGCCCCCCTTAGGTTTTTAATATCTGAAGAGGATGCAAGGCATGGGAAAGTTTTAAGAGGTTTAGGGCTTTTTACTTCTGGTACCAATATAAACATCTCCATTTTGAACTTCAATACAAGTTGACAGCAAAGACAAAGTTGCCAGGAAGCTAATAGATACTAAATATGTATGTGTATATATATGTTATATTGTTTGTTTACCAATGTTTTTGTTATGTAACGAATCTGATATCTCTGTCTGTTCTAATTTTGAAGATTATATACATTCATATATATGATTAATTGGAGGTTTGGAGTCATGACGCATTAGTATGTATGCAGATCATATCAGCAATCTCCGGAGGGATAACAGATCTAGCTTTTCATGCTGTTGGCTACACATGGCAGATTATTAATTGCTTTCTGACAGCATCATATTCTGTGAGTAACCCGGGTTCTTATCTCAACTTTTGTTTGCTCTGGAGCTTATTGATTTTCTTATTGTTTTCCATTGTTCATCTATTTATAGCTTCCCTTTTGGAAGGCTTGTAGCATGTTTTCTGAAGGTGACTTCATCTTTCAATTATTGGCATTGAGGGCATTTGGTTGAGTTGCTAGACATATAACAATATGAGTTTGTCTAATAGCTATAGAATAACTTTCTTATTCTTGTCCAACAGTTATAGAAATCAACTTTATAATAATTTCTCATGCTATTTCAGACGCCAAAACTTTAATGAAAATTGAAGCTTTGATTGCAACCAAAACTTGATTGGACTGTAAATCATTACGGATTCATAAGTTCATAGGAATTTACAAATTTCAAACTTCAGTATTGAGCAGCATAACACAAATTCATCTTACATAATGAGAACATGATATGAGAGGAAGACGAAGAGAGAGAAATTCCATTTTTTGCAACATGAGAGTTAATAATGTATGCAATTGTTGCTATTTGTCAGGGCTGCATCTCCCCCCCCCCCCAAAAAAAAAAAAAAAAACCAAACACAAAAGAAAAACTGACAGAAGATAAAGTATCATAAGTAATTAATTCTGAAAATCCCTTAAAGCAATACCACTACCTTTTTTCGTAGCAGAAGTATTTACTCCTGCTACGACATTTGCACATTTAGATGTTACTAGCGTACTATCAAGAGGATTAGCAGCTAGGTATTTATCTCCTTGATTTCGCCTTTGCTGTAAAGCCTATTCTGAAGAGCAAGTATACAGTTAGTTGAAATGAAAGCTGGTATTTAATTTGGACTGTGTTATGAATCGGCTTAACAGTGTGCAGCAAACACAGTAATAGAGAGGAAGTATTTGGCGAAATTGGATTCAATCAAGTAAATGAACGTAAAACAAAAGACAAGTATTGGAACCTCAAGCAACTCGAAAGTGCTAGTCTCTCCCAAAAGAACTTACTAATTTCTGCCTATCTCTCCTAACAACATACCCACTGATTTATACTAGCATAATAGGATTATTCTAGGTATGACCCAAAGGCCCCTTTTGCTAACAGAATAATTCCTCAAAGTTACTAAAACACCCCTTCTAACCTCTTTTATAATCTATAAGGTAATGATGGGCCTGGGCCTGGGTCAATGCATAACAGACTGCTCATGCTAGGCTCCCTTATCTTATTCTGATTATAGGTAATCTAGAACATAAGCAGGCACATTGTATAGAAGTTTGGAGAAATGCATCTGATCCAAGTGTATTGAAGACAATACTACTGAGACATGACATTTAGTTAATCAGATTATTTAATTCGTCTGTAAATCTTTAAACTAGGTAATTAGTTCCATAATAGGTCTGCTAATACGTCATGATTTTCTAGTAACAATGTCCCAGTAAACAAGTAAAGTGCTGCTATAAGTATCCCCCCTATAAAGTTGTCTTAGATATCATTTTGATTTCTTCTATATATTGTATAATGCTTTCAGCTATTAAGTTGACACACATGTTTTTCATTCCTCCCTTCATCCCAAAATAGATGTTTACGATGACAAAGGCACACAGTTCTAAAAATATGTAATTATCACACTTTCTAATTAAGCAATGTACAGTTTTACCCTTAATAATAGAGGGAGTAATGAATTTCTCCATGTTATATAATTAAGTGTAGAATTGGAAAGTAGGCACTTACTCTTGAAAGTGGACACTTATTTTGGAACACACTAAAATAAAAGTGCAGATACTTGTTTTGGGGCGGAGGAAGCAGTTTTATCCAAATTATTGCTGACATTGTCAAGTTGTGCAGTTAACACTACGACGGGTCATGGATACAGCTAAGCAGGTCACAAAATCTGGAAACCTGAATGAGTTTTCAATGGTTCTACTTAACAACACATTGTCCTTGCCACTAGGACTTCTGCTAGTCTTTGTATTCAATGAGGTGGATTATCTTTATAGCACGTGAGTTTGTTCTTCCCCTACTAACTACCTTTTTTCTGGTAATTAATTTATGCAAATATACAGGGAACTGTTTCCAAACTATAGTTACTTGGGAAATACACCCTCCATCCCATGAAAATTGCAACATTTCACTTGGTACATAAATTAAGTTAAATATTTTATCGTTCATGAAATATCTGAAACACTCTTCTATAAAGACAGAAAGGAATCTTGTGTACCAAAATCGATACATCAATTGATTTGTAATGATGATAATGGGCAAACAAGTACTCCCTTTGTCCCAAAATAAATGTCCACAATGAAATAGGCGCACAATTTTATAATTACTACATTTTTTATGAACCATATAACAATTTTGCCCTTAATAATAGTGGGAGTAATTCATCTCTATCTCATAATTAAGGGTAGGATTGGAAATTTGGCATTTACTTCTAAAAGTGGACACTTATGTTGGGACCAACTAAAATAGAAATGTGGACACTTATTTTTGGAGTATTAAATTTGGGATCTCTCTAAAGAGGATATGTGGCATTTTTGGGACGTCCTGAAGTTTTAAGAAGGTGGTTCAGTTACCCCCCCCCCCCCCAAAAAAAAAAAAACTCTTAACAATCTTTTGCGTTTTGCCTTATATTCCCTCTATTGGAGCATATAAACTTGTGGGTTATGGAGTAAAGCACATTTTTACGTTCAAGAGCTGTCAGTTGGCTAAAGTGAAACAGATCACCATGAGCTGGCTTGTGTTTTTGTTGTGATGATTATTTTCTGCAAATTTGTGCTTTTGTCATTATATTTTCGACATTCCTATAATATTGTTCTTTTCTGTTTGTGCAAATCTTTGTAATAATTGGCAGACCCCTTTTGAGGATGCCCACATTCTGGCTGGTGATCACATTTAGTGGATTTCTTGGGCTAGCTATTAGCTTCACATCTATGTGGTTTCTTCATCAAACAGGGGCGACTACATACAGGCAAGTAAATTCTTTCTTCTTCACTTACTGGCTCAAGTAATGGACTGTAAGATGACAAAAACTGTTGATAAATTATTGTTGATGCTATCATGGAATTCTGAAATGTGATATCTATTGTGACCCTCCAAACAACAGGCAAAACCTTTTTTATGTGGCTTCCATCAATATATTTAGATGTATTATGGATATTATATTTATATATTTCTACTTGGTGGATTTTAACTTACGGTGTTTAGCATTTAAGACCATTGAGCTTGGCATTTCATCGAGAATGTTGAGGAACAAACACTCTTTGGCAGAAAAACAGTGAAAAAAACCCTGTAGTATGTAGAAAATAGAGAATGTTGCACTCGTGTTGGCAGTCTGTAGTGTTCTTTTTCAACTGGAGTGCGTGTTCACTATTTTTCTGCCAAACGGAGTGTTCTTCTTTTTGTTTTTGCAAATGGGCATTCTGAATGAAATTGCAACATACCTTGGTCCAATTCCTATTTTATTAAAACCTTCATTTTTGGTACCTTAGGATGTGAAATCCCGGACATTTAGATACCTGGTTTACATATGAGAATGCATGAAAACGAAACATAGTTATGGTCCGACTCCTATTGTGTGCAACATACTTTGGTGTAAATGTTTGGGATATCACATCTGAGGTACCAAAATGAAGGTTTTGGAAGTATGTTACGCAACAATAGGAATCAGAACAAAGTAGGTTGCATCTTCATGCAATTTGCCCTATGCAAATATGTTTGTTTTAAAAACAAATTTCAAGCACCATCATTCAAAATGTTGATCACTCTATTAAGTTAGTTCAGTTGTTGGACATCTTGTATTCTTCTCTTCATCAGAAAATAATTTTAAAACCCTCACTGAAAGGAAAAAAGATACGAAAAAAGAACTCACACACAAAGAAGCCTCTAGTCATTATCTGCATGAGGACTTCCTTCGGCTATTTCCAATTTCAATTAACAGTTTGAATGCTGTGATTGATGCTCAAAATGTTATAATAACATTTAAAGGCAAGCTTCATTTTATATTTATATATTCATGTTTCTTATTGGACTCGATTTTTTACGCGCATTTTGCACAAGCTGGGGTCTTCACCGAAACAGCCGTTCTGCTCCCTGGGGTAGAATGCGTACATCCCAACCCTCATACCCCACCTCGAGGTGGAATATACTTAGTTTGTTTGGTTTTATGTTTCTTACTCAGACTTCGCAATTTGCAGCCTTGTGGGATCACTGAATAAGATTCCACTCTCAGTTGCTGGCATCGTTTTATTTCACGTCCCCACTAGCGTGGAGAACTCTGCGAGCATCTTGTTTGGTCAGTTCTTTTTATTTGTTATAATATTTATATAGGACAAATACTCACTCAGGTGAGGTTTGAACTCTTGACCTCCTGGGAGGCTGGGCTCTACATAACCCATTACCACTAGGCCAATGACCCTTTTGGTTCAGTCGACCTTTTTCCCCGACTCAAGAATTCCTATAACGACATGATTTCTTTCTTAGAATGCATAACCTTAAGATTACATCATTTTCTGTTTTTCTTCTGGGTTTTAGGTTTAGTTGCAGGGGTGTTCTTCGCGAGAGCAAAGATCAAGGATAGAACTCAATCTTGAAAAAACAAAAACGAGGCATTTCAACTAAGATCATGAAACTCGATTTGGTTCACAAACAATCGGATAGAATACGACTGCACACATTCGTTTTGGGAAACATATATAATTGAAAAAGGGTAATCATCTGTAGTTTCTGTAGGAATATATTCTTGTTTCCCCTTGTAGCCAATTTTGTACCTCAAAACGATACCAAAAATGATGATATTTGTCGAGAATCGAAAGTTGCATTCTCTTTCTTGTGTTCGTTAGCGTAAAAGAAATATATTTTGTATTGAACCTACGTCAAAGTGTTTAAATGTTCATGTGGCATGGCCGTGTTCGATCTGTTGATGATTTATGTTTGAACCGAAGCTACTTCTCATATTTTTCTATATGGGTTTGGTCCTGGTTAGGCTCGTGCTAAATCTCAAGCCCGAAGAATTAGGCCACGGATGTCATGTCAACTTAAAACATCAACGATGTACTTAGGGATCGTAACTGATAACCTTCAAGCCGGCCAACACCATCTTGTTTCAAGAGTTTCGTATCAGAGGCAAATCTGGTAACAGGTGGTTGACTTAAGAGTCTAGTGCTTATCAAGAGCCTAATCCTCAAAGAAATTATAGTCCTACATTGCAGTTGTTAGACTCGAATATTTGTCTGTTTTAACAAATATACCAACCTGAAACCAATTGTGCTACGTCCCGGGTGCATATTGAGTAAATCTTTCTCGATTAATTTTTACTTTGCAAATTTAAGTTGCATAAAAGGAAATTATTGTTTGAGAAAGAAATTGGTACAAGGTTTAATTATTCAACATGTTTCAGAAAATTTGTTATAGTATAAACAAAATAGAACAACAATAGAATGGAGAGAATGAATATGTTATTCTCATTAATCATAAACCTCTTATATAGCGATAAGTTACAAGTAGATAACTATGAGATATTTCAGTTCTAATCTAACTCTGATATATTTATCTCTATCTCTATCGTCATATCTTTTAGACGATGATACATTTATTCTACAACACTCCTCTTTGTGTCGAGTCAAAGGAGTGATGGTGCATAACTGTTGCCTTGTTAAGCCTTACGCCAAAATAAAAAAACCAGTGGGAAAAAATAAAAATAGGACGAAGGAAATAGTACAATGCATCAGTTTCTTTGCAATACATAGACTTTTCCTTTCGTCTAATATTTTTTTCCAGATTCGTACATTAATCATGCGAGTTAGAAAAAGCAGGATGGTATATAGATTGTAGGAAAAATAAAACATTGGATGAAGGAAAAAGTTTACAAGATACTAATACTACATATATACTAGACTCTCCTTTTTGTCTACTAATCCTCTTGCATTCTGATACTATCTACATGTTTCCCAAATATTATTTTAGGTAATTATTTGGTAAGCAAATATGTCACATTCTTCTGGCATCATACTTGATTCACTTGAATTTAGAGGAGCATTTGTTATTGCTGATTATATATATACTTAAAGCAGAATACGCTTTGTGTTATCACTTTTGATGTATCTTACTTTCATTTCTTTGATTCACGATGCATTATTTCCATATATGCACGTAGAATATTGGATGAACTCAAAACACTAGCTCCTCTAATATGTGTAATGATAGTCCTTAATCAGCGGTTCCAAAATGGTCTTGGGTCGGGCCTATAACCGGTCCCAAACCGGTCCCGGGTCAGGCCTTGTTTTTGGATGAAAACCATAACCGGCGGTCTCAATTGGTCCCAGGCCATGTCGGTCCTAAGTTGGTCCCAGTCCCGGGCCGGGCCGAGCCCATTTTGCCATTTCTAATGTACACTATTGAATAGTCTCAAGAATAATATTCTTGGAATAGTTCGAAGAGATAGGTACAACGATTTGCTTAATTTAAAGGTGACCAAAGATCTAGATCCTTGTTACGATTGTGGTGTGGTATTTGAAATTCTTACTTTTTCTTTTGAGTAAATTACATTTTTAGTCCTTATAGTTTGTTGAAAATTTCTATTTTTGTCTTTATGGTTTTGAAATTATAATTTTTATTCCTATAATTTATACTTTATTATCATTTTTATTCTTATAATTTAAAATTTATTTCTTATTTCGTTCTTATGGTTTATAGTTCATTTTTATTTTAGTCCTCCGTACTTAAAAGTTAGGGTTTTTATCTTAGGGATTAAAATGAAAATAAATTACAAATCATAGGGATGAAAACGAAAATTTGAAAACCACAGGGACTAAATCCACAATTTTTAACAAAATGAAAAACGTAATTTACTCTTTTGCTTTTCAATCGGTACGACGGGGGGAGAGAGAGAGAGAGAGAGAGAGCGCGAGAGAGGGAGAGAGGATGGAAAGGTCATCGGAGGAAGTGATTCCGTCGGAAGCAGCCGTACTGATAACCCATCGTACCGATCCTATTCGCTACAACCAAAACCTTGATCCTAGACTTATTAGTACTTCATCATTATCGCGACCTGAGTGGCCGACGATCGACGGACCATTGGGGCTGTCGGAGCAAGATGCCGTAGGTTACGCCCGTAAGTTCTTTGGTTTTGGCTTCGTGTTACTACCATTGCTGTGGGCCGTCAATTGCTACTACTTCTGGCCCGTACTTCGTCACGCACGCTCTTTCCCCCAAATCCGCCCCTGTAAGTTGATTTCAGTTTTAATTTGGGAAAATTCTCGATTACAATAAGCGCATTGATTTATTTTTGTTTTGTTGCATAAAAAATCTCGTTCTTCACTCTTTTCACTTCATGTAGTTTGAGAGTGTTTGGAATTTGCTTGTAATCATACGGATTTATGAACATTTGATGCGAGAGGTTTTATCTGCAAGCACACACAAATTTTACTCCTTTTGTCCCAACTATAGAGTTACATTTTGAATTTGAAAAAAGGATTTTAAGCACTTCTTGTTCTTCAAATGGGAAAAGTACGAAAAGGGGTCTTGATTTTGCTACCGAAAGCTAATTTGGTTTGACATCATAAACATCAAAATTCAGCTCTTCCTTTGGGACTGATGGAGCATTGCTCATTGTTGTGTTACATCTTCTACGTCCATGCTAGTGGACTCGTGATGCATGGCAATTTAGGGTAAGAAATTGAGGAAAATAGGAAAGAAAGGAACTGGGAATTTTTGTACCCTCCTCAAACCTAGGATCTCTTGGATGGTTGGCATCTCCCTAAGAAATAGCACACATTATAAACCAACCAAGCGAACCTAGTATATCCCAAAAGACATAGGGTCTAGAGAGAGTACGATGTATGCAAAATTTACCTCTATCTGGATGAGCAGAGAAGTTATTTCGTGAAGACCATTTGCTTTTGAAAGATTTTGAAAAGAATTTGTCACCCAAAACATGGATCCAAAAGTTTGAGAGAGAAGGAAGAAGAAGAAGTGAAAAACACAAAGAAAGAGTTTCAAGAAATAATAGTACAACGCCTATGATCATAAAGGTTTATAAGAAGAAACGACACCACAAAACTAAGAACAAAGCAGCGGTCGACTTTGAACCTCCCTCAACCTACGTCTTTGATACCTAGATAACCATGTTAGGGTTCAAATACCTATCCGACGATTCTCCAACCCTTCCTCAACCCACCCCTACCTCTCCACCTCCTCCTCTGCCCCCAAAACCCACTAGTCATTATACACAGTCTATTACCCTAGACTTGGGTCTCCACAAACTTCTATTTGAGGTCATGTCTTCCAAAGTCTCTAAAGCTGCCATGTCTAGTCTCAGTTGCTCGTCCCACGTTCTTTATGGCCTACTCCTCCTCCTCACAACCTCGACCCTCTTCACTTAGTCACTGGTGCCGCCAACTGTCTTCTACGAATGTGCTTAAACCACCACAATCTTTGTCTCCCTCAATTTATTCGTAATAGGCACTACTTCCAATTCTGCTTGAACATTATCTTGTCTATCATGGCCCGATAAGGAGTCCATCTGAGCATCTTCGTTTCAGCTGCCTCGATCTTCCTTTTAAGCGGCGTCTTTATCATCAACATACTTTAGAATTTTCCCATTAGCTTGAGCGGGATCCTCTTGTTCCACAATGCTTCTGTGGCCACCCTCAATTTTAACAATTATGCCTTTATACAATGAGTAACATCATCCTTGATCTCACCCTCCTTTTGAATAATAGACCTAGAGACTTGAAACTGTCCTTTTTGTTTTCTGATTTTTGCAATTCGATCGTGCTTTATAAATAATCAGGATTGTGTTTCCTGTTCATGAAAGGTTTCTGTTTCCCTATTTGAAATTCACGATCACATCCATGCTAAGGCCAGATCATGTTTGCTGTTCACATGAATATTCTGCCAATGATTGCTTGCCTTTCACGGTCCATCAAATATAAAGCCCGATCTTGTTCCTTGAAAAGAAGGGGATAGGAAAAAATTCTAACCCCGCCCCTTTTGCCCCCTCTCTTCTTCCTGCTTCCCACACTATCGGTTCTCTCCCCCCTTTTACGATTGAAGCACCACTATCCTCGAGTTTATCCGACCACATCTTCACAACACTCGTTGTCAACCATCCCCGACCCTCTTTATCCTCTTTCTTTTGCTGCGTTCGTCGTTGTGAACCACTCACCACCACTCTCGTCTACTCAGTGGACTTTATCCCGTCAACTATCGTGAACTCCGCCCTTGTTTTTTCGAGCTCACCACCGAAGACCACCACTAGGGCCATTCTTCTGCTACAATCTGCCTCAAAGAGACCAAGTCACTACCCTTCTCTTTCTTCCTTTTCATTTAAGGTACATAAGCCCCTATTCCCATCGTCTTCCCACTTTTTTGCCTGCGACTACCGTGGAACCCTCGTTGCAAACCATCATCTCCTCCCTTGGGTCTCAATTTTTATTGGCAGAGATTGGTACACTTTTTTCATGTTATTCTTATAAAATTACTTCTAGGGTCATATTGCTTATATCTGCATGTGGGTAGTTTTATTGCTTATGTTTCTGGTTGATTGCATACCATAAAGGTCATCTGATAGGAGTTGTGTATCTGATTCACACACATTGTTCACTGTCATCATTTGTTTTGCATTATCTTGTGGGCTGCCATTGTCCGGGCAGACTGTAGGGCATTGGTTTATCTATTCTGGAAGGTATTTATCTTTTCAGACCAGTTTCATAGCATAGCTTCTAGCAATCGCTCAAGAAGGGCGAAGACTGCTAATGCGGGTCTCAATCTGCTAGACAGGTTGCACGAATGACCTCCAAACAACCTGATCAGTTGGTCTCAAACCGATCACGCGGATCAGTTGACCCAGAAACAACCCCTAAGGTGTCAAAAGCTGGTGGACGTTTGTTTGCAGTGTCCTAATCACCTTGCTTGCCACCCAACCCCCATCAAAAACATTAGGAAATGGCGGATATGTGCACAAAAATAACCCATGAACCAAAATAAAGTCTCCAACCTCAATAAACGAGCCTAAGCCTACCTTAAACCTCTTACCTTACCCCCAAAGCCCTTAATGCATGTAGTTTCATGACAATTTTTGGACTTGAGAATAAATTCACTCGCCACGTTCTTATACAGACTTGGAGCTTAGAGCGACACCGTGATCATCCATCTTTATTAATTAACATTCCTTCTTGGCTATTGGTATGTTTGCAAAATCTTCTCAGGTTATGATTTCCTTTTGCAATATGGTAGATTGGTGTGTTGGTTTGACTTTTACCATAGTCCCTTTACCAAGCGTGATCGTGTTTGCTTGTTTCGAATTTCTAGCAAGCTTTTTTTCCTTGATTGACGATCCCACTCTTCAATCATCCAATCTTTTCCATTTTTTTTCTTTGGATTCAATCTCTTCACCCTGTTCCATTTCGATCTCTTCGTCTATCAGTTCCATCTCTTTGTCACTTTCACTTCCTCCATCTCTTGCACTCTTTCAGAATGCGCCAACCTTCTGGCTTGCTCCGTAACCTGACAAATATACCAAAAACTTAAAATCGATCCTAAACTCGACTCACAATGGTGATTAGAAAAAACTAGTAAAAGCTAATAATTATGCACAAAGTTACACTAAATTATATGCGGAAAAACAACCAAAAAGTAAGGAAATGTGCAAGAGATTCACCTATTAGCTGCCAAAACAATGTCATCAGCAAATAACATCCATCATGGGTCACACCTTGGATCCCTTGCGCGATCTCATTCAAAATCATGGCAAAAAGAAATGGATTCAGTGTCGATCCCTGGTGTATTTCTATCTTAACCGTGAAATACTTCGTTTTACCCATTTGGGCCCTGACACGGTTCTTTTTCGCTCATGCATGTCATGTATTGACCTGACATGACATGCGTCCATGGTACCCCTCTCTCAATAAACCACGTCTTGGGATACACTATCGTGGGTCTTTTCCAGGTCAATGAACACCATGTGCAGATCTTTACCTAGTTTCCTAAACTTGTCCATGAGGCTTTTGATGAGGTCGATTGCCTCAACCGTTGACCTCTCTGGCATGCAACCAAATTGAGTCCCCAACACCCCTGTCTCGTGTTGCACCCTGGCTTCAATCACCCTCTACCATAATTACATGGTGTGGTTCAGTAGCTTTATACGTAAGTTTTCGCAATGATGTATGCCACCTTTGTTCTTATATGATGGCACCACCACACACTCTTCTAACATGTTGACAGTCTCAAGTAAGATGTTAAAGAGCTCCAACAGCCACGGTACACCCACCTCCCCAAGCACATTCACGTCTCAATGGGGATCTGGCCGTGGCCTACGGCCTTGCCCCTGCTCTTTTTCCTTAGAGCCTCCTGCATCTCCCCCTTTGTGATCCTTCGATAAAAATAGTGAGTACACTTATAGAGCGGTTGACATCCCAGGTACCCCTATTCCCTTCATCCCCCTCTCCCTCCTTAAACTGTAGGATATTTTGTGCATCACACTCAAGATGTTTGGCATCCCCAGAGACATACATTTTCTAGTTAATTCTTAAATATTGTAGTCTTGTGTACGAAAAATCCCATAAAACCATGATGATATCCTACATTCTCATTGTTGAATAAAACAAAAGAATATACACCAAAAAGTGACTGCTTGTTGATAAATAGACAAAGAACCAATAACAACAGTGATTCCGATCAACTTGCAACCTGTGCTGTTCATAGTAAAGAGGGAAGACATACCTAATGGTTAATACTTACAGGTGCCAAATTCAAATGAAGTCCATTACTTTAATTCATGTGTGAAGTTAAAAGCGCAGTAGGTTTCAGCTATAGGAAGCAAATTTGTGTGCCTTGTCATCCTGTTGAGCTAAAGTCATTGCAGTTGGACTCTTTCTGGTGAACAGTTGGCTAGAAAAGTTCTGAACCAGAAAATGTCTTAATGCAGGGTGGTTGACAGTTGACTCCATCAGCAATGGAGGCACAACTTCTAACATCAAGTTCACTAATGGTGCATTGACTTTTTGTTGTTTGGAGGCTTTTCTGCAAGTAGAAACTAGCTAACAAGTGCATTGATGATCAAACCAACGAATCACATTATAAAAGATTTCATAAAAGATTAGCCCAAAACTCTTAAGATTACAATCTATGGTTGCAAGCTTTCAAATGCATAGTTGGTCGTCAATGATGTGACATCTCAAACATTTAAATACGTAGTTTACATATGAGAATACATGAAAATGCACGCACTTTGGTCTGATTCTCATTTTAAATGTTTGAGATATCATATTTAAGGTACCAAAATAAATAATTTGAAGTACATTACACCGAATAGGAATTAGATCAAAGTACGTTGCATTTATATGCAATTTTCTCAATTTGAAACTATATAATCTGTTTTGAATGCATTTATTTTTAATACCATTTTTTTTCTGGTCTGTAGATGTTGTAGGATCAGCAATAGGATTCATGGTGTTTTCAGCCATGCTAGCTTCATGGGCCCTCACCTTCACCATTGGAGGCGAACGGCTTTTCGGCCATACCTGGGATGAACTGGTAATGTACAATGTTGCTGACAGATACGGGTTGACGGGTTGGATTTAGTTAGTTAACTCGTACATGTTTTCTAGGTGACATTCATTATTACAGATAGAAATTTGTATATTCTGTGTTGGGGTTGAAGTCTGGAATGGAATCACATTGTTGTCTAACACTTTCTCATTTTGTTCTGATAATTGAAGAAATGTTTCCATATTGTTCCCATTTCATTTGAATTCCTTTTGGTCAACTGTATGCTGACTGGAGTGTGTGTTACATTCTTTGCAAAATGCCGAGTAAATACTATCGGCTTCTCGTTTTTTTAACAGTGGTGTTCGTGCTAGCTTGTCAGTTTGCACGTATTTCGACTAATCCAATAGGTATCGGACAATAGCGAGGAAAATTCTCGGTAGCCTTGAAGGGACTTGAACTAGTGACCTTTGGGGAGGAGCTGTATTAGTGATGTTGTTAAAGTATGTTCTTTAAAAGCTAAAAGTTTGAAAAAACCCAACGGACTTTTCATATTTTAATTCATGTGTTCATTTCTATTCCATGAAAAGAACAAATTGCCTCCAAGACCAAGAAGGGTCCTACTTGTCATAAGGGAAAATCCATCTTCGTTAAGCATCTTAATCGAAGAAATTGTGATGGTTATATGATTTCACCCGATAGGCAGGGATAGATATATGTATATATCTTTCACCATCGAAAACTGATCAACATTTATCGACTGTTTACATATCATACATTATATTTCATCTATACAACGACTGTTGCTTGTTCGGTTTATTTAGTCTTAGATTTCAACACAAAAATAGTATTCAGTGCAAGTATACACCTTGAATTATTATCGTCTTGTAACAAGTAATAATGATATAAAACTATAGACAATCACATGTGATACACGTATGATACTAAATTAGAGACGAGAACGATTTTTGATATGTATATATGTTTTAGGAAGTGGTTGGTTGTGAGTATCTGTGTGGATTTGATTTTGGAGTTTGCATGCAGGTTTATTGACTTTTGGTATCCATTTCCATGCTTCCAAGTAACCGTTTATCCTTCACCATTAGAAGAAAGCTTTTCAAGTTAACAAAGCCAAAATACGTACTTCTTTATTAAGTGATAAGTAAATATTTATTTTGTTTAAACATAAATTTTGTAATTTTTTTAAATAAAACTAACATGTATGACGTGTTTTTATAAACATTTTATTTTTAACTAATTGATAACCATCTATTAAAAAAGCTCAATATTTTTATATCATTTTATTTTAAATATAAAAAATCTAAAATATAATTAAAATAATCATTAAGTTCTAATAAAATACTTAACCATTATCTTTATAAAATATTATTTTATTAAACCAAAAACAAATTACTTTGTTTTAAACTTAAATTAAATTATAATAAAATTTTAAATTAAAAAAATTACACAAAAAATGAGAACTTTTAAATAGCTAATTTGATACTCTAACATTGCTATATTTTTTTCAAAATTTTATAATATTTTCAAATTTATATTTTATCCAAAAATAAAATCATTATCGCTTTCTTAAAAACACATAAAATCGTATTATAATACCGATAGAGGCAAAGAATAAAACAAAACATTAAAATCGAGATGTATCTCGCTGCATTGCGCGAGTGCTCTTATAGTATCTTATAAAACATTTGACAAAAAACTCTTAAAAATTATTTTTTATGCATTAAGTATTGATTATTGATGCATATACTTAAAAATTTAAGATTACAAATAAATTGCGCATGAGTTCAACTTATTAAAGCTTTTCATTTTGAATTCTTGTAACTAACTGAAGATAAATATAATCGAATACAAGATAAACTTTTCATTTTAAATATAAAAAATCTAAAATATAATTAAGATAAACATTGAGTTCTAATAGAATACTTAATTATTATTTTTATAGAAAAATATTATATTATCAAACCTAAAATAAATAACTTTATCATTAAACATCAATTTTAATAAAAAATTTGAACTAAAAAAATTATTAACGAAGTACTTTTTGATTGTTAATTTCATACTAATATTGATATATTATTAAACCTAAAACAAATTACTTCATCATTAAACTTAAATTAAATAATAATAAAAAAATTAAACTAAAAAGTATCTTTATAAAAAATATTATATCATCAAAATTAAGGCGTCGTTTACCTAAATGCTTACCCGGTAAGCGCTTACCGTTAGGAGTCAACACTATAATTTATTTTACCGGGTAAAATTGTAGTACATCAAAACGAATTTATGCAACAATTTACCTGGTAAGCGCTTACTCGGGTAAAAGTCGTCACCCTCACTTACCGGGTAAGACTCTCCATCCTTATCATCGCTCTTACCGAATAAGATTCTTGCTCCTTGCCATGTTCATTCAGTGAGGAAAATTACTCAGTAAGTACTTACCGGGTACACGTTTAATAAACGGCCCCTAAATAATCAATTCGTTATTAACCTTAAATTAAATATATTAAAAAATTAAACTAAAAAAATATAAAAATATAAAAACTTTTGAATTATCAATATAATACTAATGTCAAGAGAAACTTTTATGGATTTTCAAATTTATATTTTATTTAAATGTAAAAAAGTTATTGTCTTTTCTCAAAATTATAGGGTTCTGCTTCCTTTATTTTTTTTAATAATATCGGGTCAGGTTTTTCTCCTACCCGTATCGAATAAAACACGTTGAATCAAATCTTCTTCTTGTAAAACCTGTTTGATTTAGATCGAAAAAGTCGTATGGTTTTATGAAACTATATGCTATGGCTCGAATCTGTAGTCAATCTTATTTCTGATAAGAACAAGTTGACAACGGAATCCAATTTTTCCCATAAAAATCGTATTATAAGACGAAACATTGATATTAAGATGTATCTTGCTATATCTATACTATATTATAAAACATTTGACAAAATCTCTTAAAAACAATTTTATTTGAATGAAGTACTGTATGTTAATGTATATTACTTAAAATTCAAAATTACAAGTAAATTATGCATAAGTACAACTTATTAAAGCTTCATGTTTGAATTCGTGTAACTAACTGCGGATAAACATAATCAAAGAGAGGATAAACATCTCATTTTTAAATATAAAAAATATAAAATATAATTAGAATAATTATCGAGTTTTAACAAAACAATTAACTATTATCTTTATAAGAAAATTATATTACTAAACCAAATATAAATTACTTCGTTATTGAACTTAGATTAAATTACAATTAAAAAAATTGAAATAAAAAATTACACAAAAAATGAGGAATTTTAAATAATTAATTTGATACTAATATCGATATAATTTTGTCAAATTTTTATGATATCTTCAAATTTAAATTTTATTCAAAAATAAAAACATAATCGTTTTTTCAAAATCACATAAGACTATATTATAACATTGATTGAGATAAAAAAATAAAATGAAATATTAAGATCAAAATATATCTCGTTTTATTATACAAGTATCCTTCTAATTATCCTTCTAATTATATATCAGTATGCTTCTAATAATTAATGAAAGATACCTATAATTTAAAGAATGCCACGTAAACCAAATACCCAAAAGGAAAAATGCGATTTCAAATACGATGGCTTGTATTTTCAAGATTTCATAGATGGGGACAGAAAAGAGATGGTGACTCTTGCTCTCTGAACTTTCTACTCTATGCGGGTAATATGCGTTATTCTCGGACTCCACTTTGTTTTTTCTTCCCATTTCTTTCTCTCCATGCTCATGTTCATGTTCTTTCCTCCAATTCCCATCAAATTCTTGTTTTTATTGCTTGATTAGATTTGGGTTTTGGATAATGTGCTCGATAATCGCGACTGGGTATCCCTCCCTTTTCCCCTCATTTTTGTGTTTTTTGATTTCAGAAAAGAAGGGTTCCTTATTTCTATTTTGTTTTCCATCGTTTATTTATATTTAATTTAGATTTGTGTTGGGATTTTTGGTGTGTCGAATTGATCGTCGATATGGCGAAGGCGGATGATTGTAAGCTTAGATGTTGTCGGGTGGGTGGGATTTCATATGGGTATGAAATTTGGTGTTATTTTATTTTAATTTCTTAAGTTTGTGAAAGGGTGTTTAGTGTCGCTTCACTGCCTTACCCTGGATGATTTAATCATTTAGATGAATGTTTGATCAGGTAGTCAGAAGAAAAACCCAATTCTTCAATTTTGTTGGAATTAATTTTGGGGTTTTTTTCTGTGTTTAGGGTTCATGTGCAGTTCTGTTTAAAAGCAAATTGGGTACTCAACTAGATAAGTGTATGTTAACTGCTTTTGGTGTCAAAATCAGATTCGTTTTAGGGTTTTAAAACTTTCTGTTGATCTTTATGGAAAAGTCATATATTTGTTTCTCTTTATGGAAGTTGATTGATCTGAATTGGTTAAGCTGTGAAAGCGTTCAGATAAGAATGACCCTTTTTCCTTGATTGTCAATAGCTGGTTTAAGGAAAGAAATGAGTTCAATTAGTAGGGTTTTGCCTGCTCTCTTGGTGTCTTGCTAAATGCAGAATATTTGGTGGTTTGATACTGTTTGGTTCTTATTTGGATATCATTCTTGTTGGGATATCATTTTCTTTCAAAATAACAGCTTTCAAAAGTGATTTCATGAACTTGGTGATCAGTGTTTTGTTGGAGAAAGATCTGATTCGTTTTCTTTACACTTTTTCTAAAGATCGTTGGATCTTTATCATATTTTTCAAGTTGTATAATATCTATATATATATATATATATGTATATATATATATAAAAGATGTTCTAAAGTTTGCTATATCTATTGTGTTTAACAGATATTGCTGATGGTAGTGGTTAGCGAGAGCAATAGCGATTGGTCTTTCATCACGCGTTAAGTAATAAAGTAGTGTCCCTTGATTTCAGACATACAATGGCCCGAGGTGGTGTTTGCAAAGATGTTATCGAATCTCATCCTAAATTTTTGAGGTATGATGATATGATCATAAAGACAACATCTAGGGCAACTGAAAAGCATTCCGTGCCTTCAAACAATGGCGTGTACGAGCTTCTCGAATGCCCCATATGCACCAAGTTAATGTACCCTCCAATTCATCAGGTTGGTTCCACGTAACATATCACTTCATGTATTTGGTATACATTAACTTTGAGGGTAGGGTCAGGTCTGTGTACATTCCACCCCCGGACCCCAGCCCTGGGTGAGATATAATGTGCTCGTTTGGTTTGGTTTTAAATTTGTTTAGAGGTCAGGTCTGCTTACATCCCACCTACAAACCCCACCTCCAGGTGGGATATAATGTGCTCGTTTGGTTTGGTTTTAAATTTGTTTAGAGGTCAGGTCTGCTTACATCCCACCTACAAACCCCACCTCCAGGTGGGATATAATGTGCTCGTTTGGTTTGGTTTGGTTTGCCTTTAACTTTGTTTAGAGGTCGGGTCTTTGAGGGTAGGGTTACGTCTGCGTACACCCCAACCCCAGATCTCACCTCCAGGTGGGATATGTCGTTTGGGTTGAAATGGCCATTTGAGCACCAGAAAAGATTATTTATCATCAATCAATTTGTTGAAGTTCCTAATTACTGAAGTCACTAACTATTTCATCATGTAGTGCCCAAATGGTCATACTTTGTGCTCAAACTGCAAGTTAAGAGTTCATGACTGCTGCCCGACGTGCCATTCTGAGCTGGGGAACATAAGGTGTTTGGCTTTGGAGAAAGTAGCAGAATCGTTGGAGCTTCCTTGCCGACACCAAACTCTCGGCTGCCATGATATTTTCCCATACTATAGCAAACTGAAGCATGAGCAAAACTGTCGATTTCGGCCGTACATCTGTCCTTATGCTGGTTCCGAATGCTCAATCACAGGTGATATTCCAAATCTTGTTGCACATCTGAAAAACGATCACAATGTGGATATGCATGATGGGTGCACATTCAACCATAGATATGTCAAATCCAACCCACATGAAGTTGAAAATGCGACATGGATGCTAACTGTAAGTTGCTATATTTCCTGCGATGAATGTTTACTATATTTCCATGTAGTATTTAATCAAATTATTTTTCTATTTTGTGAAGAAAAAGGCATGTTGCTATATTGATCTTGGTTTTAAAAAGCGCGATGCGGTCCGATGCGTTAAGGGTCCCGGAAGTCAATGCGTGATGCGTGATGCTGATGCGCTCGCATCACGCACGTGATGCGCCCGGTATTCAAAAARTATTTATAAATTAATTCTACATATCAATTTCTACCTTAAAAATACTTACCTATCAAAATGCTTCATTTATAACATAAAGTAGTTAAAAAAGTGGCATTAGAATCTTAAAAAGTTCGTGAATCAGAATAACAGAAGTACATAACATACAAACTACTACCATGAAGAACACAATTACACAAGTACATGTTTAATAGTCCTAATCCCTAAACTAAATGACCAACCAAGTGACCAACTAATATTCCCCAAGATCAGCATCATCAAACCCCAACACGGGTTCTCTAACCCCAGGTTMTATTTTACATAACTAAGAAGCCCAACTAAAAAAAGCCCAACTAAACACTAAAAAAGGGAGCCCAAAACGCAACATACATGATGCGCTGATGCCTAAGTGATGCATGCATCGTGTGATGCGAAGGTGATGCGTTCGCATCATGGAATCGCATCGCATCAGCCTCTTTGATGCGTTCTGTCCAGCGCATCAAAGCGCATCGCGCATCAGAGCGCATAATGCGCGCATTTTTAAACCAAGATATTGATATACTATCGTATAGTGTTTTCGTGTAGAAACTTTGCTTTTTAGTTGTGATCTATGTTATCATATTTAAAATCCTTGTTGCATTTTGAAGACTACCATTAAATTCTTGATTCAATCAATGGACCATTCAACGTTGCATAATTGCCCATAAATAGCAGTGAAAATACTAAACTACGGTCATGACCGATATTTGAAATAGCGGTTATAGCGGTGGTATAGCGATCCAAAAATAGCGGTTCATATATATATTATTCTAAGAAATATTATATGAACCGCTATTTTTGAATGTATGCATACATAAACATATCATGTGCATTAATTAAAAATGTTGTTTCAACATCAAAACATCAACTTAAACAAGTTTCACAAAACATAATAGGAAAAATGTTCATAAACGAGCTAATCGCAAGCAATAGGTTCAGCATCCGAGTCAACATCATCTAATACATTCCCTTCTTCGTTTTGGCTAGCTTCCCCTTCTTCCCCTTCTTCTCCAACGTGATCATCATCATCTTCATCCCTATAGCACTCCCTTTTACGTGTTGTACTTGGCCCAACTTGTTCTAAAGAGGCCCAAGCTAAAATACCGGAATATCGGTCTGTGATTTCACCTCAAATATCGGTCAATTGCGCTGCTAATATCTGAAACGCAATTGTCACTGCAATTTTACCTTAGTTTGCAATCCACTATTGCAGTGCAATCCACTATTGCAGTGCAATAGCGCTGCAACATAGCTGGTGAGTCTCCTTTAAACACTAGTATTGATCTCAAATATGACATCGATCCCCTTCTATATATACATATGTATAGGGAGGTTCGGTTAGGAACCTATTTTTTATTGAGAACCACCTAGAGTATGCCATGTGTTCATATTCATCATGAATATGGGCGTGAAACTTATACAACATTCATGGGGAATGTCCTGTCCATATTCATCATGAATATAGACGTAAAATTTTTACAACATTCATGGTTATGGACAAGGGGCGCGCTCTCAATGGTTCCTTGGTTTAATGAAAATGAGGTTCCTAACGGAATCTGTGCTATATGTGTGTATAGACGTGTGTAGATTGGCTTGCATTCCTTAATTGTTCTTTATTTGATTACTCCTCTTAGCATCGTTTTAAAATTCTTCGTGATGGCATTATTACATGGACAAGTTACTTTGTCTCCATTCCCACAAATTTTTATGTTGAATTATCGTTATTGTATGGGTTTTTCTTTGATTTTGATGGATGTGTAGGTATTTAATTGCTACGGAAAACAGTTCTGTTTGCACTTTGAAGCGTTTCATCTGGGAATGGCTCCGGTCTACATATCATTCTTACGCTACATGGGTGAGGACAGTGAAGCCAAGAATTTCAGCTACTCACTGGAAGTCGGAGGGTATGGGCGTAAATTAACATGGCAGGGGGTCCCACGGAGTATCCGTGATAGTCACCAGAAAATCCGCGATAGTCAAGATGGATTGGTGATTCCCAGGAAGTTAGCGCTCTTTTTCTCAGGCGGAAACAGGAAAGAACTCAAATTACGAGTTATAGGCCGTATATGGAAAGAATAGTAAGTTGAAATATGTATATGGATTTTTCTATTTTTGCAAACGGTTTGGTTCTCATCTGCGAGGGAGGGCTGTTATGGTCGTTTTCTGTGGCATATATGGGTTCGAATCTATGATGAGGCTCACGGGTCTCTAGATGCGAAAACGGAAAGTTTGTATTATGTCGATTTGTTTGGGTGAAAGTAGATATCTTGTCTTGAAATGTCTCTTTTTTGGTGTTGTCTACAAAAGACTCTTTCTTGATCCTTGGTTCCTTGCACAACCAAGACGTAGATGCGAACGGTGAAACTGTCGGGTTCCACGGTTGCATGCCGTTGAACCCGATAGTCTTTTGTGATTGGTGAACTTGACAGTCTTATTGTGAGAGTGACTGATGTGTAATGTGCCTTGTAACTAGGGTGAACACTCGTTGGATTGAAGGCATTTGAATAAGCCATTGTTGATCATTTAAAAATCTCAACCAAATCTGACACAAACAAAAGTACAAACCAACAAAATCCAAACTGTACAGGTTGGTTAGGTTGAAACTTTGGTACATCATTTTATGATCTAGCTAAGCGATTGTGTTTAAATGAAGTAAATTAAAATGAAAACATAAGAATAATGAAAACCTTTGTTTGAAATACAATTAATCATTCAAGAGAATATACGAGTTCATCAAGCTCTTTAGATATGACATTTTATATTTTGTTCATATAAATTAAGTCATGAAAAGCGGTTTATTGGGACGTTTAGACATTGAGAGTGTCCTATAAACCCAATTTTGTTGTAGTACCGCCATTTTCGGACTCAATGAACTTATTTGTATCAACAGTGTTCACATATATATGTATATTTAGGAATTTTATTATTTGAGAACATCAAATTTTTTGAGATCCATCCTAAGCTACTAATTTAAAATAATTAATATTGGAAGGGTAACTATGTAATTTCTTGTAATTTGAATGGCAATTCCTAAATTAATTTTCTCTTTTCCATAAATTAGAAGCTTTAATATAATCTCTTCCACTCATAATTTAATCTATTTCTTATAAACTTATTATTTTCTGCTTTATGAATATTCATTTTATTTTATATTACATATACAATTGCTTTTTTGCTAAATCGTTAGGGGCCGTTTACTTAAATACTTACTCGGTAAGTGCTTATCGATAGGAGTCAACATTATAATCTATTTTACTAGATAAAATCATAGTATATTAAAACGGTATCATATGCAACAATTTACCCGGTAAACGCTTACCCAGGTAAGAGTTCTCACCATCACTTACCGGGTAAGACTCTTTATCCTTATATCGCTCTTACCGGGTAAGATTTTCAACCTTTGTCATGTGTATCAAGTGAGGAAAGTTACCCGATCAACACTTACCGGGTAAGTGTTTAGTAAACGGCCCCTTAAGGGGACATTTACCAATTGCTTACTTGGGTAAGCGCTTACCAAGTTACACTTACTTGGGTAAGTGTTATAATCTTACCCGGTGAGAGCGAGACACGGACCTAGAGTCTTACCCAGTAAGTGAGAACAATTACTCTTACCACGGTCAGCTCTTACCAGGTAATTTTGTTGCATAGAAAGCCGTTTTTTGTTGACTAAAATCTTACCCGGTAAGTAAATGATAGTGTTGAATTTTATTGCTAGATGCTTAACGGGTAAGTGTTTGGTAAACGACCCCTAAGTCATAGGTTGATCATAATTGAAAACAACACAAAAATGTAAAACTAGAGGGATATAAGAAGAATACAATAAAGAACAAAACATGGACTTGAAAAAGCCAAGTATGAAGTGTAAGACGATGTCATTCACCATTCTTTCAACAACTTGCAATCCAAATTCAAGAAAGATATATTTATGTTTGTCACCCAATTTAATTTCATTTTTGTTTTGTAAGATTATGGTTCAGTGTATAGATCTGAACTCTAATACATAATTATTTATTTGGAAAAATGTTTTTCATAACCATAACACCACTTTTTTTCCCACCAATTCTCACACTCTACGTGAGATGGAACTCACTGTGTTTTATTTTGAAAAAACATGTTTATATTTTACATATATGTTTATACTTATTTGAATCTCACATCCCGTTGCATTGCACGAATACACAACTAGTCATTTATAAAAGTTAAGTACAACTAATTTCTCAATCATGCAATCAATCTTCAGAATATAAATGCGAGATTATAAGATAACTACTAACGTGCATCTTAGGGGCAAGGAGGTCACACAGTTTAATCTTATGAGTGTTATATATATATATATATATATATATATATATATATATATATAATAGAAGAGTACTCGTGCAATGCATCGAGATATATCTTGATTTTAGTACTTCATTTTATGCATTTTTTATGTCGATATAATACGGTTTTATGTGGTTTTGAGAAAACGATAATGTTTTTATTTTCTTAATTTATTTTTTTTAATTATAATTTAATTTAAGTTTAGTAACAAAGAAATTTAATTTAGGTTTAATAATATAAATTTTTGTAAAGATAATAACTAAACCATTTTGTTAGAAATCAATGATTATTCTAATTATATTTTAGATTTTTATATTTAAAATGAGATGTTTATCTAATATTTGATTATGTTTATCTGCAGTTAGTTACATGAATTCAAATATGAAWCTTTAATAAGTTGTATTTATGCACAATTTACTTGTAATATTAAATTTTAAGTAATATGTATCAATAAACAGTACTTCATGCATAAAAATGGTTTTTAAGAAATTTTGTCAAATGCTTTATAATATAGTATAGATATAATAATTCAAGTTTAACAATGAAATAATTTATTTTTGGTTTAATAATATAATATTTTATAAATATAATAATTAAGTATTCTGTTATAACTCAATAATTATCCTAATTATATTTTTGATTTTTTATATTTAAAGTAAGATGTTTATCATGTATTTGATTATGTTTATCTGCAGCTAATTACACGAATTCAAATTGTAATCTTGAGTTTTAAGTAACATGCATTAATAAACAGTATTTTATATATAAAAAATGGTTTTTAAGAGTTTTTATCAAATGTTTTATAATATAGTGTATTTATATATATATATGTATATATAAAAGAATATGTTTAGTATTTAGTGGCTTGTTCAAAGATTTAAGTTTGTTGTGTTTCCATATATTCCATTGCGCGTCCGTAAGTTGCAATGGTTTCGAAGTCAAATGCTATCAAATCCCTTGTAGTTATGGAGGTTCATCTGTGATGACTCCAGATGGAGATTCATCTGTGATGACTCCAGGCTATTCGTGATCGTCCAGAGGATTAGTCGGTGTGCATAAACTGGTCCAGAAACCTACGGTTACCCAAAAAATTGCAATAATTTATTTGTGAGATTATGTTTTTAGGTTATTAAAAAAACCTAATAAAATTAACTCAAATAGACATTCCACTCTTTCAAATCGGTCTTTTAGCCATTCTTCTCTCGGATTTATCCAAATATCACTACGTTCACAATATCCACATCTGCAATATTACGGACCTTAAAAAGATTCAAATTCTACGCAAATGGTATCGTTGCAATTCCGAACCTGACTGTAGTACTGACTTGGTCGTCGCAATTGCGAACCGGGTTGAATCTCATAATTTTTGAGTCAATTTGGTATTTTTAAAACCTACGATTTTAACCAACTACTTTATACTTTTGTATGTCTCCCAATGTGTAATATCAGACGGAGAGAAGAAAGCAGAAAAGAAAGAAAATGGCGGAGAGTCACGCAGAGGTGCTACAGCAAGTATGGAGCAGAGAAACAATGCCGAAGGTGATGAAGATTATAAGCACCAGACTTAAACTTCCTCAACGAGACCTTATATCTCTCCTTCTCGTCTCCTCTTCCCTCCACCGTACTCTCGTCTCCTCTCCTTCCCTATGGCTGGTAACTTTATCCTCCACCCGTTTCGTACTTCCAAAGCGACAGTATAACCCTAATTGGAGAATTTGAAAATTAGGTTGTATTTATTTTGGGGTTTTAGTGTAATGTTTGAATTGATCAGGTTCTTGATTTTCATGAGATGGTTAATGCTGGAGATCGACTGTTAGCTGCCCTGGCGCTGGTTTGTTTTAATTCTCCTTCCTCGAATTCTTTTTCCTGCTTCGCTAGTGTTAAGGTTTCCACCTGTCAGAGGCTATCACTATGACGCTATGAACATGAACGAGGTTTAAATTTCCTTATTTTAGGACTCTGTTAAGGAAAGGAGCAAGTAGTTTGATCGAATGCTACGGGCATTCTACCATTCTAATGATATTATGTTGGGAAATCGAATTGAATATTTGACATATAGAAACGAAGCTTGTTCAGATTATGAATATATTGGAAAGCTTCAACTTTTTCTCAGTAATTGGAGTTTTACTCAATCTGGGAAGTTCAAAACTGTGTTTCTGTTCTCTCATTATGTAACTTTGTATGTATTGCAGACAAGATATCATCATGTGAAACAGATAAACCTTGAGTTTGCACAAGATGTTGAAGATAAACATCTGGACATTCTTAGGAACCAGGTAAATACTGTTGAGATCATTGTGTTCTGTGGCTACCCAAAAGCATCAACTTCTGTACATCATGTCAATAGCACTGAGTTGGTTTTATTTACAGTATGCAACATATGTATTTGCCAGCTGATGGTTTTGTATCTCTCTATCTCATAGGGAGAAATTGGTACTAAACTTCAGATTGTGTAATATGTTTGTATCTTCCAAAAAGATACTTGTTGTTCCTGATACACCTAGGGGCTATTTGGAAGTGGCTTAACAGGATTAATAACATGTATAGCTTATTTGGTAAGCCATAGATATATGATATATGTTGGAAGTAGCTTAATCTGTCGGTTGTTGGCTTATTCGCTAAGCTCATGGGGGTATGCTTTATCTGGTAAGCTATCCATTTTCCAGTGTGCTACCCCGCCTCTCAAATCATGCTTCCTTCTCTCAACAAAAAACATCGCTTCCCATGTCCTGCAAGAATCATCTTCAACAGAAGACCCATTTTCCAGTTTGCCCCTATCTTGCAAGAATCTTGTAAAAACCCATTTTCCTTTTGTTGTTCTTTTTAACAAAAAACCATAATTTACCCTATCCTGCAAGAATTATCTTCACTTTTCCCTCTTTGATTTATGAGAAAAAATGGAATCGGGAGATGCTTTTACCAGTAGCCGGAACAACGCAACACATAATTTTCAGTCTTCATTATCATATGTTGTTCGATGTTTAGGGCTCCAATGAACAAGGGTGATGAACGCTTCGATCAATTGATTCTTTAGTATATTACATAAAGATCTACCTTTTAAATATGTTTGCAGTTCTTTTTGTTTTCTGATGATCGAGAAAGTGTTTGATGAAATTACTTCACTTTTAATGGAATTTTTTTGTTTTTTGTTCAATGTCAATACAACATCATCATCACACAACGATTGCATATAAGATTTTCGATAAAATGGCAAGAGAGATGAATTATATTTGGGTTAAATGAGAAAAAAAAAATAGTAAGCGTAAACTGGTCATTTTAATCATTCAGCAGTTTATTTAGCACAATAAGCAAACACCAATTTAGGTTTATCTATACTTACAACTTTATCCATAAATACACCTTAATCCATATAGAGCTTAATAGAAAACAACCAAACAGCCCCTTTATCAAATGTCGAATGCTTCACATTCTATTCAAATGTGCATCAGCGAAAAAGATGTTGAGCATGTCAATATCAATGAAATGGATGAGCAATATCCGTTTCATGCATGGCACCCATTCAAGTAACCATCTGAATTATGTCAATACTTAATGCTGCTCATTCATGAATCCTGCTAGCATATTAAAATTATATACTCTTAAGAGGCAAAGCATTAAGATTTCAATCAAACACATCTTGTGAGTTCCTAATTGTAATGGTAACAATTATTGATTTTATGTGCTACATATAAATTACCAGAAACTGTTCTTGTTTCACAAGAGCTGATTGGCTTTGAGGAGGAAATGACAGGCATAATCTTCCAATAACAATAACAAGCCTTTCATCCCAAACTAGCTGCGGTAGACTAGAAAAAGACTAAAACAAATCATAACATGATGAAACAACAAACATAAAGAGGTCAACTACCTAGGTTTCTAGGGTATGAATGTTGTCTTTCCATCAATTCCTATCTAAGGTCGATTCCTTTGGTTTAATCTGTTCATGCAATCTCTGTTAAGTTAACCTTAGAAGACCTCTCCCTCTCCTAATGACCTGGTTGGTGTATTTTTTTGCTGAAGCTTTTGGTAACTTCTTATACATTGTTATTTGTAAATGAAGATACATGTGCAACTTTCAGTTTTCAGGTTCCCTTCAAAACCTGGAGCATTTAAATCTTAATGGCTGCCAAAAAGTCTCTGATATGGGAATTGAGGCCATAACTGCAACCTCTCCTTCTTTGAAGATATTCTCCATCTACTGGAATGTAAGGTACTTAGACTTTCACCTGATTTCCTTTTTCTCATCCTATTTCATTGTTATCCCTTCTGATGCTATACTTTGCTTCAGGGTCACAGATGTTGGCATATCATATCTGGTTAAAAGCTGCAAACATATTGTTGATTTGAACTTAAGTGGCTGTAAGGTATATTATGAGAGCCTGCCTGCATACTTTCTTTTTTATGCTAAGATCTGTAGGTTTTTAAGTACATTGAATAGCTGCTCGTGTTATCATCCCTCCAAAACTTTGTTTCTGTTTTCCATCTTTTGTACCATATGGTTTTCGACATCCTATCTTCAGTTATGAGTGTTTCTTGAACCAAACTTGGCAGTTGACTTGGTTATTTGATGCATGAAGTTTAACAGTGAATATACTTGATGGTAATTGGTTACCGGTGACTGCGCTGAGAATATGGCACTTAGGAACTCCTTGTATTAATTGACCTTTACAATGTGTTAACAGCCGTTAACCCTGGTTGTTACTTAAATTTTCATTTTAATCATAGCAGATAATAGAATCACAAGATACTAAGGGATGATTGTGTTACTGAGTGCATTTACTTCCAGATGCTCATTAGGGCTTAGCATTAGTTGGTGGAATTTGGTATGCTTTGTACATTACTTATTGATGCTTTGATTGATGGAAGGCTTGTGCTTTTCAAGTCCCATCTTTTCATGTTATTTGAGTCACAACTCTAGACACAAACCTAGCTGTACTGTAACAAAAAACCACTACAACTCTGCCATTATGTTGGTCCCACAATGTATGCCACCTTGAAGTAGGGGTGTAAAAAACCGAAACCGAATAATCCACCAGAAACTGCAACCGGATAACCCACAAAATTCAGGTTATTTGGTTACATGGTTCGGTTGACCTCTGGATAGGAGTCCTTGGGGGCATACCATTAGAGTGGCCGCTTTTTAGTAGGATGTGGTTGAGGGCGTGAGGCATTGATAAGGGTATTGAGTGGAGGGTAGAGAGTAGGCAAATAGGCTCCTCGTATGGGGTAGCTGGGCCTGATTTGACCTGGCCTGAGTTTCTTAATAGTCATCTTACATGTTTACATTGTCTGCTTGCACACCATTGATTTGTGCACACACAATTGAAGGATTATTTTACTTGTTATATTTCCTGATTACCTGTTGCACAAGTCGGGCGTCTTCGCTGAAACAACCTCTCGATCCTAGTGGTTGAGGTAAGGTCTGCGTACATCTTACCCCTCCAAGATCCTACTTTTGGGTGGAATATACTCGGTTCCTTTCGTTTGGTTAAATAGTTCTGTTCACCGATTAGGGATCATCCTTTTCTTTTCGGCTTCAGGTAAACTGAATAAGCCATTATACTGTTCTTTCTATATATATTGTATATTTACAAACTATAATGAAATTCAAATAATATTCAATCATTTCGCACACTCCATTTCAGCATTACTTCGATCTCTAAATTTAATGATATTATGATCACTGGGTGATTTGGTAGAAAATTGAACTCTTATTCATTCAGAGGGAATTGGACAACATAAAAGTTGAGTCCTTATGTTTCTTCATGGGATTGAGATAGCTAGGTCCTGCAAAAGCATCTCTTGGAGATCATATAGCTGTTATTTTTCACGAAGCCCCTTAAGAAAGCAAAAGTTTATTCTACATATGAATGTTCAGCATGTTTGATGTATATGCTCCAAGTTGATGAGCTTTGGATATAGAGGATGATTCCATCATTTTGCAATGTATTTACATCTAAGTTTTTATTTGGATTTCTTTTTGTTCGAATGCTATCCTCTAGTACATTATCTCTTCTTGTCTTTATCTGCAGTTTTCTATTCCCATATTTTCATTGATCATCCTAAGTAAACAAAAAAAGCCCTAGCTTGGATTTAGTCTCTTCTGTAGGACAGCATGTTGCGACGTTGAGCTTCAGTTACTATGGTTATGGAATTATTGGATGCCTTGATATTTAGTTGACACCATTGAAGTTTTTTTTAGCAAAATAGCTTCCTGGCTAGGTAAGGAGGCTAAAAGTTATCATTGTAGACTTTTGGGGTTAAGGTCTTCTGCGTCGAACTTAGGGAAGGATAACAATGATTCAGTTAGTGGTTTAGGTAGAATGTCCTTATTAAAGACATTTGTAAGGTGAGAAGTTAAGAGCTCACCATACGAAAGAATAATGTGAAGTATAGTGAGATAACATGATAAACGGTACCTTGACTTAGAGCTTCATCCTATTTCTGATGTAAGTTTGTAAGTTCATCATGGAATATATTATTGCTCTACAAGGTGGGCTGAAATAGTGTAGACAAGAGAAAAATGAGAGACGTGTCTTTAAACTATATCGTTGGAATCCTATTTACTGGTTTCTGCTGATGTTCCAATACAGATTGTAGGCTCAGGTTAAACTTTATGAGATGGCAAGAGAAAGGTCTTATCTGAAACATTTCGGGAGATTTTTGCATCAACATACTTTCTAATTTGGAGATATAGAGCGCATGATTGAAGAGACTTGAGGATAAAATATTTTATCAGCATACTTGTCTCATACTTGAAATATTTGGATGGATATATTTTCTGATAAAATGCATTGGTGTGAGCTAACAGGGTATATCAGATAAAAGTTTGCAAATGATTGCCGAGAATTATCAACATCTGGAGTCATTGGATATTACTCGGTATGATATTTTGATGTATTAGCATGTATTCTAAAAGAGGTTGCCTTAAGACAGGTATCTTAACATAAGACTCTTGAAAAATATGCACCTTTTGATGGCTTCCTGGATCTCACAGGATCATTGCTACTCATATTAAGACATTTTCCTTCATATTTGGCTTTGTTCTTTACCTTCAAAAAGTTTTGCTTAACTGAAAACCACCAAGGTGAGATGACAAATATCATTTCCAGTTGGCTGTCAATCATTGAAGCTTTGATCAATAAAATGATTGTATCTTTTTATCCAAGAAGAATAAGTATCTCTTGTATTGTAGGCTTGTTTAGCCAAGTTTTTCAGTCTGACTTTAAAGTAAAAGAAAAGGTTTTGGTTGGTTCAACTTTCTCAAAGCATATGGTATTTTCTATATGTCGGAAAATTGTCAATTTCCAAAAAAATTCAACTTGTGGATTTGATTATGTAGGTGCATCAAGATAACAGACGGGGGCTTGCAACATATAATGGTCAAGTGCTCTGGTCTTAAGAGTCTAAATCTCTATGCACTTTCAAGGTACCTTGTAGAATTTCCATTCTTCAAAGCTGTTGAATCAACTATATATAAACATCCCAGACCCAGAAGAACATTGTGTTCCCAACACTGGGCACACGTTAATAAGTATATTTGGGCATGTACAGTTCTTTTACTCCCATCTCATGTCAGAGAATGCTAATTTAGCGTGATTTAGATGAGCATGTTGTGTTAAAATAGGTAAAACTACCTGTCAAAAAATCAGGCCACTAGAGAATCAAACCTAGTATGAATCTATTATGAGAGCATAAAAGATGGACAAGCAGATAATCACTTGGATGATTTGGGCATGTGACTTCAATCTTTAAAAAAGCCATTACCTAATATTGTGGATATCAACCCTAATGCTAATGGTGAGGGAAAATAAAAATGGTAAGAAAGAAATTATTGAAAAGAATATGCTAGCTTGTATAATAATAGTTATCTGGAATTAGTCTTGAACAAGGACACGGTTGTAAAAATTGCAATAAAAAAGTTAAAGACACGTATGTGCTGAGAACTGTAAGTAAGCATCCGTAGGAACTGTCACGAGGGAAAACCTTTAGAAGAAACAAAAAGAAGACAAGAAATAAGGTCAAATATACGTCATGGTGCATGGTCTGGCAAGTCTTTCCATGATTGAAGCAATTTTTTTCTTTTTGTTCGTGGGTGTTTTTGTAACAAACACCAAAGAATGGAGCCCTAACCTAGACCAGGAAGGGAACTATACCCTATAAGACTTATCACACACGAGACTCGCTTGATGTTCGATATCGTTTCTGTGCATGGAGCATGGCAAGGAACCTCTCATCCCCTCTTTCTTTCCATAGAGGAGAGATAAAGAAAAAGAGTATCATAGCTTATTTGACACTTGACAGAGACACGCTCCTTATTGAAAAGTCAAAGATATTGAACGGCTATGTTTTAGGCTGGTAATTGGTTGCTTGGTAGAGCAGCTGTGGTTTTTTTACTTTCGCGGGGGCCTTTTTTTCTTCAAGAAGAAGACTCCAAGATAGCTTGGATTACCAGCTTCTAAACTTGAATTAAAATTGAATAGATCTGTAAAGCAGAATAAAGATTTTCATCTGAAGTGGCCAGGGATACGAGAAAAGCCTGGGAAGGATTGGGTTTTCAGCATCTGTAGTGGAAGAGTATACTATGGAACCGGCATGGCTGAACCATCTACCATGGGGGGATCTAATGCACAGGGAAGGAAGGGGCCGAGTATTCACCTTTCCCTTTATCACCTCATGTTTCATGCCTACCTACCATGCTAATCATAATGATGGTTGCACTAAGCTAATAAACCAGATGGTCAGCACCTTCCCTTTACATGGTCCAGACATTTATATCTGCATCGTTCTTTTATTTTATTTTTTTATTTTATTTTGGGGGGGGGGGGGTAGGGGGTGGTGATGTTCTTGGAGGACATGATCTATGATAGGAGTTCTAGGAGGCATAGGACTAGAGGGGCCGACTTTTAGTAGGATCTGGTAAAGGGTGTCGACAAGGGTATTGAGCTGAGGGAAGAGAATAGCCAAATAGGCTCCTTGTGGGATAACTGGGCATGATAAGACCTGACCCGACTTTCTTGCTGATCATGCCTACATGTTTAAGTCAGTTCTGCTTGTATTACATGTTTTGTCTTCATTGTGTGCTTGCACATGATTGACTCGTGCACACACAATTGAATTGTTATTCTACCTGTTATATTTTCTGATTACCTGTTCGCTCGATCCTTGGGGTTGAGGTAAGGTCTGCGTACATCCTACTCCTCCCAGACCCTACTTTCGAGTGGGATATACTGAGTTCGTTTCGTTTGGTTTGGGGTGGGGTGGGGTGGGGTTGATGTTCCAGTTCTGTATATGCAAGGAAATTTACTTGTTATAGAACAGTAATTGTGTTGATTAAACTGAAATATAGTCTCAATTGTGTCTTGTTGGGACGATCTGACTTATGAAGAGTTCTTTATTTTGTTTAGCTTCACAGATGGAGCTTATAAGAAACTGTCGCTTTTGGGCCATCTCAGATTCTTAGATCTCTGTGGTGCCCAGGTATATGATTGTCTTACCTGATGAGCTTAGCTTATGATTCTCTGGGACATAAATTTATGCTTGCATTTTTTGGTTACAGAATCTATCTGATGAAGGGCTTTTCTCTATAGCCAAATGCAAAAGCATTCGTACTCTCAATTTGACATGGTAATCTATAGGTTTTCCATAATCTCAAAATATGGATCATATTTATCGTTTTAATGCTGTATTAAATCTTTCTGAAAGGTGTGTACGTGTCACTGATGCGGGTGTCATAGCCATCGCCCAAGGTTGCACCTCTCTTGAATATCTTAGGTAAATCGATACACTCACAATCCTTACCTGTTGCATATACAGTTCTCATCTGGGTACAGTTTTCCTCTCTGCTATTTGGGATAGAGGTTAGATCTGGACACATTTACCCTCCCCAGACCCTATCTCCAAGTGGGATATAGTGGGTTCGTTTCGTTTGGTTTGGTTTATCTGGGTACTGTTTTTTTGAGGATTTATATCTTTTATGGGCAGTGATCATGGGGAAATTGTTATGCTCTATTTCGTGGTTTCCTTTATTGATAGTTGAAAACTATGCAGCTTGTTTGGAATCGTTGGGGTTACTGATAAGTGCCTAGAGGCCCTCTCTGAATTCTGCTCAAACACAATCACAACACTTGATGTAAATGGATGTATTGGCATCAAGGTATGTAACATTTGACTTGACACAAGTGTAAAGTTCTCGACTTTTTTTTTTCAAATATCTAAAATGTTCTTCAATAAAAACAAATAAAGGAATCTTGTAAACCCAAATCAATACCAGCCAATTTACTTGCAATGATGACAGTAGGCAAAAAGGTAATACTAACTTGTAAACTATCTAAAAAACGGAAAAAAGAAACAAAATTTTCATGCAAAGCCCAAGAAAGGTAATTGTCACAATTTTTAAAGGGATGATGGATTGTAAAGTGTTTGGAGTCTCACATCGTCGATTAAACCTGAATCCTTTCTCCTCCATTAATGGTGAAACCCTACATTTTCAAGAGCTATTTTGGTGAGTAATTTAATGAAGTTCCACGTATACTCGTATTGGAATCAGAGCCAATGTCTACCGTTGACACTTTGGGGCAACCCATCTAGCCTATGCTAAAGTGGAGTCTCGTATTAGCTAGACTTGCACTCTTTCTCCTTAATATATGTTGGAACTCCCTTCTTTCTTCGAGTGTTATTTTTTGAAGTAATTAGTGATCCTCATAAAGAAATGTTTTGAAATACCGTCCATTAATGTTTGTACACTTTGTAGAAACGTAGCCGTGAAGACCTTCTTCAACTATTCCCATATCTGCGGTGCTTCAAAGTTCACAGTTAATATATACGGTTCCCTCAAAAACATGCATCATAATCATATTTCTTCAAGGTACGGATTATGTGCTGAATCCTGCTTAAAATTTGCAAGATTGATAGACATTTTACCCATTATCTTCTACTCCCCAGCAAGTCCAAATTACTTTTTCTTGGCTAATTACATTGAACCACATAATTTCTTCTTCATAGTTCGTTGAACACTTTGTAATTTGTATACATCCAAAAGGGTGCCTAATTTGGTTGTTGTACTTGAGCTGACATCTAGTGATATTTTCTCAGATACTGCTTTTTAAGTGCTTGGAACTAGAGATGCAAAAAAAAGCCCCAAATTCAGGCTGTCTAAAAGCCCGAGAAATCTGAGGATGAAAAAGCCCGACCTAAAAAGACACGGCTCTTTTTTTGCTTACCGAAAACAGGCATGGAATGCGTGGATCTAGGCCCAAAAAAGCCAAGGCCTTCTACATGTCTACTTCGATTACGCTTAGAGAACGAGCAATCAACATTTAATGGTTATATGTGGCTTTTAGTTATAAAACTACTGAACAACGAGCAATCAACAGTTGGTCAAAAATCATTTGGTACTTGAACAAGAGAGTTGCAACGAGTTCGCCACCTTGTAACTTGGCAATAGATAGCAATTAGTAACATGATTCCAAACCCATAAACTTCATAGAGATGCTAATGACAAAGAGCATAGAGATCATACAACCAAACTCCACACGCCACCGCTCGCCCCTGCCCCCGCCCCTTGCCTCTAACACCAGACTATGTGAAAACACGAAAAAGAACAGAAAAAAAAACCCTTGAACTACTCCTGATTCCTATGTAAACCATCTTTGTACTGTACCTGAGGTGCTGCTGAAATTATACTTCTATCGGAAACAAAAACAAGAAACAAGAAACAAAACTAATCTGATAACATCGAAAGTAGATCATCGATGGACCCACTTGTATTACAATTTTTACTTGTTTGCATCTTCAAACTTCCATTTTATGACCATGCCCTGCAATCAAGATGCATGATTGTTATATCAATTCATACCTAATAAGTAAATGGTAAAGCTTTGGGCTTCATTTCCATAGGTCACTGGTTCAAATCCGTTCATGGTCCCATTAAAATATTAGATAAGTCAAAGGTGTGCACAAGCTGGCCCATACACCCATGGTTTTCCCAAAGCATTTTTGTTTCTTCAAGTAGTGTTCAAATCAGATAAGCAATCTTTAAAGGAGACTAGAAGGTACTCACATAATGCAGCGAGATACATATTCATTTTAATGTTTCATTTTATTTTTTTGTCTTGAATTTTAAGTAATATCCATCAATAAACAGTACTTCATGCATAAAAAATGGTTTTTAAGAGTTTTTGTAAAATGCTTTATAATATAGTATAGATAAGATACTCGCCTATAATGGATCAACGTCTAGTACGTGGCTTGCAGCGAAATTCAGCCAAAAGTGCAATATGGTCAGAGGACCATTCCGGAGAAGGAAGTGCTGTATCTTTCCTCAAGCTATCCTCATCAAGAAGCTCCAACAATGATTCCACAGTTAAGCTGTCCGCTGAAACCACATAAGTAACTTTCACACTTACCACCAAAATCGTCACATACATATTGGCGTTGTTTGGCAAACTAGCTGATAAGTTAGCTGTTGGTTGAAAAGCTAGCTGATAAACCAGTTATGTTTGGTAAATACTAACTTATAAGATATATGTCAATGCAAAAAGACCCAAAAGGCAAATATAAGGGGTATAATTGGAAAAAGAAAAAAGTGAAATTAAAATCCCCAATAAGCTATTTGAAGTAGTTTTTCCAAAAGGCTAGCTTATGGTTGCGAGACACGGCCTTTGTGGTTCTTGAGGAAGAAGAAAGCATTTGTGGGGTACGATTAGAATAGAAGATGATAACGGATATACATATACCTGAGTAAAATATGTAATCAAGGGTACCAATGAAATCTCGTGTGCAGTTTGTAAACAAGGGTTCATTCGTAGCAGGATCCACTCTCCTCTTCTGTTGATCGTAACCAAGACCAACTCCTATTCTTGCGAAGGATGAATATGCACTAACCTTCAAAAACACCATTAATGGCTTCAGATTTGAAATTTATCATTTTTTTCTAAGCAGCAATAGCCAGCCAAGTATTTATGTTGTCGTACCAACGGAAGAGCGTGAGTCAGTTTGGTTGCAGGTCGCAAAATTCCAAGAGGGTCTACTGCTAAATCCGGATGCAATGGATCAACTCTCCCGAATGCAAGGAGTGCATGAGGGGCACTGCAAACAAGTTCATATAGTCAAATGTCACCAAATTCGAGCTCATTAGCAATAATAAGTGTCTACTTTCCAATTCTACCCTTCCGAAGGGTAAAACTGTCTTTTAGTTGATTAAAAAGTGTAACAATTACGAGTTTCTAAAACCGTGTGACTTTTTCATTGTGGACATTATTTTCACCAACCTTCCGGGAACTGCATTGAAATCCCCACAGACCAACATTGGTATATTTGCACTTGCAGCTATCTTTTCCAATCCTTTAAGCAGAGTATGAACCTAAAATATTCAGAAAACTGTTACTTTTTTCCTTCTTCTTTCAAATGCAAATGCTACAACAAGATATTGGGTCAAAAAGAACCTGCCATAGCTTCACATCCTTTAGATCTTGATGAACATTCACATGTGAATTTGCCTACACTCCAAACACAAATGATAGTCAACTTTGAAATGCTTCGATGCTGCGTCGTTAGTAGTAGAACTCCACAAAAAAAAAAAAGAAGAGAATTAACGGTCTATCTTACCACACAAACAAGTTGTCTGTTTCCTAAAGCATCAACACCGTGATTACTGAACTTGGCTTCTAGAACAACAATCAGTGCAACGTTATCCTATTAGAAGCCACAAGGTTATATCATAAGAACCGACACATTAAGCAAACCAAACCAAACCAAACCAAACGAGCCCAATATATCCCACTCGGAGGTAGGGTCTATGGAGGGTATGATATACGTAAACCTCACCTCTACCCCACAGAGAATAAAGGAGAGAGGTTAGTGATCGTGCCTTAACCAATCGGTTTAATGCTGTTTTCTTCTGTGCATTAGGAACCAGAGCATCAGTTAAAGATTGTGCAGCTTTATTGAACTCAACCTGCACATGCAGCCTTATATCCTGTCAGAAAGACGGAGGTACTAAACCACCATCTAAATCCGGAAACTTCCATACCTCATATTTTTTGACGTGTGAAAATCTATCTCTGCGGAAGAACGTGGCACATCCATCAATCGTCATAATACTGCCATTGATAACCTGCACATAACATCAATGAGGACTATCAATGAGAAAACCTTAAGCATGCATTTGGTAAGCAGATGAGACGGGACTAGGCAGTACTGGACGAGCAAGAGTGAGGTACGCAGATGATATAATTGTAGAAACTTTTAGGTTTTTAAATTTGACATTGGTAATTTTAGTAATTTATCAATCTTGTACCATCTCCCTGGTTTTTGTTTCCACCTATTTTGGCGCATTTTTGTCCTCCTCAGTCATGTCCTGTCCCAGTCTGATATCGCGCCAAACGTAGAACAGCAAATTAACAGTTTTTTGTTCTGTCTGAATACCAAACGCACCATAATGAACCGAAATTGAAATGAGGAAAGGTTCATCAAACAAACCTCAGCAGTCTTCCTCTTATATAGAGCCTGATAGCCATGTTTGTCTAGCTCTGGGGCAAAAAATTCCTCAAAATGATCATCTTGAACCTGAAAAGAAATTAAAATGATATATGTGAGTGTATGTACGTATGTTTATATAGTCGATATATGTATATGCAACTAGATCTCTGTGTGTGTGTGCATAGATACATATATGTATAATGCCGGATGCACCATCCGTTAGAAATAGTAAAGTTAATGATGGAAAAATACCTCTTGAAGACAAACAATGTCCGCCCGATATCCAACAATTTCTCGTAATAAATTCTGTCTGCGGTAAGGCCAAGAGAGCGCCCATGAAGGACAATAACTATATAAATCACTGGTAGCATACGAGTCGGATAATATGTTATATGATAGCACAGTAAAACTTCCCACAGACGAAAAACGCCCATCCAAATCCAAATCCAAATTTCCCGACCCATCAAGATTGCTAACGGATATCAGCCGCCTTGGACTCGGGGTTGGGGCCGGAATAACACGAGCCGTAAGGATCGTGTTTGGATTTCCAACAGGAGTTTTTGTTCCTAAATCTATCACCACACACTCAAACTTAAGAATATGCCCAATATCATCGGCTGTAGGTGTATATGTTTTAGCATAGCCGACTTCAAACCAAGTTTCACCGCCATTTTTAAGTGCGATTGGATGTAAAGGAGTCGCAGCTTGCAAAGCAGATAAGGTCGTAGTATTCACCCCAGCTGTTGCATTAGTAAATCGGCCAAATATCTCTTCTTCCTCATTTCCATTTTCGTTAACGGCACTGGCGGCACGCTCGTGAAGAACACGATGGTGTTGCCATGCGTCAGAAAAACATTTCGGAGAGCAATGGTAGCTTTTGGTGATAGGTATTTTGGCTTTAACGCATCCCAAGCATTGCAAAGTCGCTTGTTCGGATGGATGGATGCTACAGATAGTAACTTTCTTATCGCTTTGTACACGATACCTGCAAAGCCGCACAAATAAGGGAAAATGTTTGTGATATGGATACTACGTATTAAGTTTCACTAGTTGTGTACTCATGCAATGCAGCGGGATGCAAGATTTTATTGTAAAACGAGGATGGTAAATTTATGCGGTATTATGTCGTATAGTATAGATAATTTAGATACGACATCTTAAGTTTTTTCATACTCTCTTCATCCTAAAATAAGTGTACACAGTAGAAATGGCACAATATTTTAGGCCTGTATAATTATTACACGTTTTAGTTAGTCAAATGACAAATTTACCCTTGATTAATTTCTTTCTCTTCACGACTCTTAAAGATTTGTGCATTAACTAAGGGTAGATTTGAGAATTTAGTACAGAATATCAGATGAAATGACTTCCTTGATGGATCCATTTGTCATCATCTACTAAAGGTAAATTGCAAGAGATTCTAATCTTTGAAATAGTCATACATTGAACATCATAATCTATAGATAAAAAGTGATCTTAATTTCTAACATAAGCAAAGATTTCTATTTTGATATAAAACCAACAGATGAGTTCTTGCCAACAATCAATTAAACCAAATCAAACCAAACGGGCACAGTAAAAATCCCACTTAAAAGTAGGGTTTGGTGGGTGAGGTGTACGTAGACCTTCACCTGACCTCTATCTCAAAGAGTAGAACGGTTGTTTCCACAAAGACCCCAGATTGTGCAATAGTACGAGTAATAAAGATTAGCATAAGGTGAACGAAGCATGAGAAAAGTAAGCAAGCAATACCACACATAGCAAACAAAGCAATTTGCACCATAAGCGAACCAAAAACAAGAGAGCATGGCATTTGAGCATCGAAAACTGCCCTTCAATTCAAACATTCATTGTTGTTTAAGATAGCATTATGTGATCAGAAAACCCCGATCGACTCTTATGATTACTTTAATCTATAACGAGCTACAAGGCAGCAAACCGTAAGGTGTTGGTTTAGTGGCATTGGCTAGACCAAGAGCAGATCTTGTTTCTATAGACCTGTGTAATCACATGCATTAACTTCCTTAAATACTATGCTATGTTTGGCAAACTATCTGATAAGCTAGTTGTTGGTTAATATGTTAGTTGTTAGCTGATAAACTAGTCATGTTTGGTAAAGATTAGCAGATAAGCTATATCACAATGTAAGAGGCATAATTGACAAAAAAAGACCAAAGGGCCATTTGCCTAGCTATACCCGGTAACCCACCTTCCTCCCATTTAGGGGTTCAAGTCCCACCAAAGGTGTTAAGTGTTTGTGAGTTTAATTTGCCGTATATAAACAATATAAACATCACTTGTACTTCTTGCACCTCTATTTGTGATCAACCAATTAATGAAGCGCAAGTTGGGTTCTGGTGAGGAAAAGAGTTAAAAGTGAGAAGCTTAAGAAACGATCTCCACCCTTAGATGCACATTAGGATGAACTGCACCAGATCAATCCCTGTACCAAAGCGCAATTCATGGATGAATTTGAGATATAAAGATGATCAATTAATGGTCCAGATCATTCTTACACTTCTCACTAACTCTCCTTCTCACTCAATCCTTCGTCTTAATAAAGCTTTACATCAAACACCAACTTCATTAAACAACAACGATTCACACTAAATTGTAACATTTTCCACATGAATCAATCAAGTCAAAGAGAAATCATCAAGGAATATGACACAGATAGCAGATGATCACTAACCACTTGTATCTCAAGATATGACCTTCAATGGGTGAGGACTCACGGACGTCCTCGGAAGAAACAGACTTATCAGGATGTCGTAGAAGAACATAGGGCAAAAGTTCACAGCCCACAATCGGAATATCTGACGGAAGGTGCACTCTCAGCACGCTAAGCATCACTTTAATCACAACAATAATTACAATCCTCAACAAACCCTAATCTTGATTCAATAAACAGTGACGATGAAAACTCCAAGAACAAGAAATCTTGGCGGACACCTGGCGGATCCGTCATCACCCGCCAGCCTTACCAATTTCTTCACTTCTTTTTCCCCAAAATCAAAATTCCCAGATCGTTAAACAAGCTTCTGCACCCAACGATCTTGAAAAATGGGGCTGTTTTCAAGAAAATGATTGAAATTGAAAAAAAAAACCCAATGATTTATCAGAAGATCATGGGATTTTACGAACAGAAACTAGGATTGATCGATTGAAAGAGATAAATAGAGGGGTGGAATTGGATCGATTGGAGTTGTGTTGTTTTAGGGTTTTACAAACAAAAAGAAAGAAGATTGAGAAGAAGCAGCAGCACTTTCTAATGGGGTCTCTTTGTCTGATTATTTATACATAAAGTTACATAACAAAACCAGAGACTCCATGACTTTTTCTTCCTTTGTTAGGTATACAGATATCATTTCATTTGATTTCAATCACTTATTTTTTAAAGATCATCAAATTGATTGATTGATGAAGGTTATATACAATATAGTATTTGAAGTAGATTAGCAAGCACTTTGAAAGCTAGTAGATGATCAAGTTGATGTTGCACAAATGCAAGTAGGAGTAACCATGATTTTAATGCTTTAATTATTTAATAAATGAACTAGTTTCAACTCTTAAAAATGGGAAAAGTACAACTCAATCATATTTGGTCTTAATTGGATCGGTCCCACGTGAAACTGATCCAACCTCATCATCTAAGAAATCCCATATTATAAGATTTTTGATTATCTGAAATAATCTCGACTCTTTCCTCCCTCCATAGACGGACCTAGAGGGGTGGTTAGGTGGCACGTGCCACCGTATTGTTCCTCTGTGGTATGGTAAAAAAAATCAGTTTCGTGAAATGTGCAGCCGTTTTATTCTAGAAGGTACAACTGTTTTATATGGTGTCACTGTATCAAAAAATTCTTGGGTCCGGCTCTGCCTTCCTCCTCCCTATTGTTGTCTATGGACTCTTGTTAGTTTCCCTTCCCCTTCCCTGGTCACTTGGTCATTCCAATTGTCGACCATCGCATCTTGTTCATTTTAGGCTTTGTCGCATCAAGCCATCAACTCTTGTTCAGGCTTATCGCATCGAGTCATATACTCGTCAAGTTAATGCTTTGTGTTGAACATAGTTTCACATGCACATATCTTTTCATACAACACATGTAAACCATGGGCGGACCTACCATGGTGGTTACGGTGGCACGTGCCACCGTATTATTTCTCTTTCGAAGGGTAAAAAAATTTAGGTTCGTGAAAGGTGCAACCGTATTAATTTGTTGTGTGCCACCGTATGTATTTTGAAACTACAATGAGAACAAGTTTTATTTGGTAGAGTTGGTTTGCAAGGCTTTTATTCCACTCCAGATCCAAATTCAAATCTTGTTTGTGTCATTTTCTTAGTCAAATAGTGTCACCAATTGAAAAAATTCCGTATATTTGTTTCTTATAGTCAACCGGTGCCATTGTTTGAAATTTTTTCGCCATAGTTTTTTACTTATAGTCAAATGGTGCCACCATTTAAAAAAAAATTCTGGATCCATCCCTGATGTAAACAGTGGCAAATCTACATGCATAGGTGTAGGAAGAAAAACCCTAACTCAAATGTTAATTTTTATTTATATAATCTCGTTAATAATTTATTTCTTTTAACTCTTATGTCTTTACGTTCCTGATTCTTTTATGACGGTTCCCGGTGGGCCAATCCGTTTTGATAAAACCCCCCACTCCCTCGCTTGACATTCGTTCCCCGGGCAGATCGATTGTTTTGTTACCGCTAGTTCTTGTAATCATGGTACCATGATAACGATGTTTGATGGTCTTGTTAAATATATCTCAATTTCTTGTTATTAGTTTAAAATAAATCAATTCACCTAATATTAATGTTATATATGTTCAAACCAATTCATCTAAAAGGAATTCATATAAGTTTAAAAAGAATCGAAACCGAAAGTTACCTTATTCGGTTTCAATTTTTTATACCCTGAAGGCCCCTAGCATCGTAAATTTCTAGATCCGCCACTGCATGTAAAATACATATCATTCAACATGCGTAAAAACATTTATACAACATTATGTACCCGTGCGCGTTGCTGTGTGAACATCGGTTCATAAATCGAGCACTCGAAATGACACTATTGTTTCATGTTTTGGTCCATTCTCCGTCCCTCTCGAGATTGAATCTATGGTCATATGGCATGTCAGCTGTCAAAACATTTATGCGTGAATAACAATCGAAAGTGTAAGAATTGACCACTTTAAGCTACACCGATGTTAAAAATTAAGTACCATGGATGTTTAAATCAAGCAAGCAATCGGAAAAAGAGACGTGCATATAATGCATCAAAAGAAATACATGCATGATTGTTTCCTAGTGACTTAATCATATAGAAAGTGACTTATCCAGTAAACTTCTAGGAGGAGCTTTATGTAGAAAACCAATTTTTCTCTAACCATGTCCCTTCCAACTAAAAAAACGCTCCTTACATATGCAAAAAAAACTATTCTAAACAAAAACTTTTCCAATTTATACAAACAGGTTAAGGCATACAAACAACTTTATACAAACAAAAACTTTTCCAACTTTTTCCAACGATGTGCACTACTAAGTCTGTGACATATTTTTATAGTTAAAGCTCAGTTGTCCAATTCCCAAATTATTAAAACCAAAACTAGTAATAATAAATGACAACTTGATGTCCCTTTAGGCTTTGATGCCATGTGCATCCTATGTTAGAGAGTTGTCTATTATCATTTTATGTTTAGTCTTTTTTGTCTAGACAGTTGTGTGTCGATCTTTTGTAACTTAACTTGGTATGAAGCGGGTTAGAACTGAAGTTAATTTTTAGTTGATTCAAAGACTTTCGCTGTAAACGGTCTAAACAATTTTAATTTAGCCATCTTTTTTGGAGTATTTATTTAGGAATTCCTTTTAGATTACATAACGTTTCTAAAAAAATGAGGGCATTACAGAAATGCTTCAAAATCAAATCCAAATTTCCAAATCGTTCTTCAACTTGCTAAATATTTGTCAAATACTATTGTTGATAGACTTGTTTTACTTTTTTCAATTTGATCGATGTTTTTTTAATTTTAGAAAGACGTTTATTTTTATAATTCAGTATACTATTTTTAGCAATGGTATATTGGTAGAGATTCCATTTTGGATATAAATGTTAATGTTTCTTAGTTTAAATCTCATAAGAGGCTCAACCCGTCTAAATCGGTCAGATCAGACCGCCTTTTTGTAGTCTAGTTTAACCGGTTTGGTTACTTGCTACCAAATTCTTCAGTTTGAAATTTTTTCTAAACTGCCACTGCGGTTTGGTTTGTAGTTTGAAGGGTTAAACCGCTCAAACCAGACCACGAACACCCCTATTTTTCATCCTTAAAATTTGAGCTTTACAGCTTCAATCAACTACATAGTCAACTTCAACTGTGGAGGTTGAGACTAAGGGGCCGTAGTCAACTTCAACTGTGGAGGTTGAGACTAAGGGGCCGTAGTCAACTTCAACTGTGGAGGTTGAGACTAAGGGGCCGTTTATCAAATGCTTACTCAGGTAAATGCTTACCAAGTCATGTTACCTCACCGTATAAATATGGTAAGGACCAAAAATCCTACCGGGAAAGAGCGAGACAACGACCAAGAGTCTTATCCGGTAAGTTAGGGCGACGACTCTTACCATGGTAAGCACTTACTGGGTAAATTGTTGCATGCGATGTCGTTTTAGTGGACTAAAATCGTACCAAGTAAGTAAATAATAGTGTTAAATTTTATTGATAAACACTTACCGAGTTAATATTTGGTAAACGGCCCCTAAGTTCTTTTTCTTGTTTGACCAACTTACAAGTTTTCTACCAATTAATTGACAACTTGGGATAGTGTTTTTCCAATGTAATTGGTTACATCAACTGGTTTCCCATTTGGAGTAGAGTGTAACTTTAATGGACGAGCTATTGGTGTTTTCATGGGTGAACATCCCGTGCCTCGAAAAAGAGAGGAGAAGGCTACGAAACATATTTAAAGGCATTTTAGTCATTAAAAATACAAGTTTACATTCCAAATGACGTTAACATTAAACATAAAAGAACGGTAGATACCATCTTTTGAGGCACCCAACCCAACTGCACCAGTCTCACGATTATCATGAGGGAGGTAAATCAGAGCCAACATACAAAGAAGTGGTGCCCGAGCTTGAACCGGGACTGAGTTACACCTCTGCGGCTAGGACAGATAAACCGGACGATATGTTAACATTAAACGTAAGCATAGAAACTCAAATTTCTATTCCAAAATTATAACTATCTCTGGGAAAATATGTCTACAAGTGATGCTTTTAACTTTGTGTCCAATTTTTCATACTCTTTGTCCCTCTTTCTATTCCCAATTAAAGTTCTTGAAGATAAAGAAACAACCACCAGTTCAAGCTCTTGAAGTTGTGAATATGAATCTAACATCATGGATCTCTCTCATTCAATTGATTTCCCTCTGAATTGTTCATCTGATGCAACCCATTGCGATCACCCGATTGCTGCTGCTGCTGCTGTACGTCATTCGCGAAGTAATATGGCGAAGCCTGATCGGTTGAAAACATCGGCTGCAAGACGGATATCGGAGAACTTGAACCAACGGAAGCCACCACTTCTGTCAAACCTGCTGGTCCAGCCTCATCCACAGATCTCTGATTACCCCCAGATGATTCGTGTAAGTGATTGCTGCTTTCTACTGTAGCTGAGTTCAACAATTGTGGGCTGTTTTCCATCCCATGATCGGTTGATGATGAGGGTTCAGAGTGATGAATTTGTTCAAAAACACATTGTTTGTCTTGGGTTTTTTGATCTGGTAGCGATCCATCCTTTTCACGGGTTGATACTGGAGATTGATGAGCTGCATCCAAACTGTATGATGAAATGCCAGGGTTGTTTTCTTGACCTGCATAATGTTCGTCCATCTTGATACCCAATAAAGAATTGGTATGATCTTTTTCTACGTCCAAATCATCTGGGCAAGGGCAAGATTCTTCATCTGAAACCTCGACCTGCAAATCAGAAACAATGGAGTTGCTTGGAGCATGGCCTACTTTGTTATCGCCCCCATAAAAGAAAATAATATCAGCTTTTCGTTCGACATACGAATCATCACTTTGCTCTTCAAGTTCTTTTGTGTTTCTTTCGGTTTCATCTTCTTGATGGATAGCGTCCGCCTCTTGTTCAGAGGATGATTCACCTTCTTTTTGATAATTACCAAGTCCCATGAAAGTCTTGTGATTCATAGCAAGATCTTTGTAAAAGGATATTTCGTGTTTATCATGTGCGAGTTCTGGATGTGGATGTGTAAAAGCACCTAACCTGAAGCTTTGATGCCTACAAAAGATGGGTTCTTTGTGGTGAACGACTGTGAATTCTTCGTGGAAATTATCTCCAGAAAGATCCGGTTTTTCTTCGTGGGGATCGTAAGGAAGATCAAAAGGATTGCGTATTGATAAAAAAGAAGACGGGGCCGAACCAGGAGTGTTCATACCGCGTGAATTGTCTTCAAGAAATGGGTTTATTCTGGTGATTCTAATGGCGGAAACCTGACCATTGCTGGGATTTTCAGTTACTTTATCCTGAAAACCCAGATTTTTTCTTGATCTTCTTTTCTCCATCAGACTCTCCAACCTCTTGTTTCTTTCGGTTTCCAAAAGCCCGAGATCCATTACATTCTTTTGATCATCTTCTGTCCATCGAACCGCTTTATCTCTTGGCTCATCGTCGTCATCTTCAGAGATTTCCATGCTAATGCCTTCCAATTCATCCTTATCATTACCATAAATTTCAGGCCTCAAAGAACGGGAAACGTTTGAGGATGAACACTCACCTCTACCAATAACGGATTCAAAGTTCACTTGTCGTATCTCTTTCGGCTTTTCCTCAATCAACGCAGTCTTATCGACCAAAAGATCATGAAAACTCTTTGAGACAACAGCATATTTCTTCTCCTCAACATTCGTATCAGAAAAACCTTCACTGGTGTCTTTGGCATTTCGTCGAACAAGTTGACTGCGATCACCGTAATTCGACTTGAAACTCCTGCGAGACTTGAAACTCCTTCGAGACTTAGCAAACTTCTTCCTTCTATCATCGTCTTCAACCTGTTTGATCTGTTTATTCCGTTTAACCTTTCGACGATCAATACCCAAAAAAACTCTATGAACAAGAAACGATAATCCAACAAGGGGAGACGAGTAGATCAGAAAAGTGAAAATGGAAGGGAAGAACGTGTACGAAAAGAAGAATGAAAATAGAACACATATCGGAATTGGGTATTTCTTACACCAGATTTTCACATTTTTACACACAGAATTTCGAATTGCATCCATGCTTATCCTTATACCATGAATCAAAGATTGTGTTGGATGTTGATGATACTATGAATTTGAGAGGAAAAAAGGGGAGATTTTGCATACATGTTTTTGACCTAGAAATGGATGAATTGAAAAGTGTCAGAAATTTTGAGGGGTTGTTAATTTGGGACACATTTCTTTGGCTCTGGCTTTGTTTGATCCTCAAATTCAGGACTCACTCCATTCTCAATTTCATAATAGTTTCTTACAAGATGTAATATTTATATATATAGTACACAAAATGAACCCAAATACATAGAAAAGAAACAATCTAAACCCCGAAAACAACCACAAATCAAGGGAATTGTAAGCCCACCGTGACACGGCTGCCGTCCGGCGGGTGGATATACAGAAATATCAGCGATATCACAATGCAGATCAACATCGACCACAGATAAACAATCGTTGATATCTTCCCTTTTCTCCCCATCAACCCTTTTGCAAATGGATACAGATGTGATAACACCCAGAAGCTGAAGAACACTCCACCTACGAGCTTGCTCCACTCCGGGAATGGACTGTACATCGTCCTAAATACCCCCACCGCTATCGCCGCCACATTCAATAAGATAATCGTCACCGGAGGAATCATCAGCATCGTGAATCGGAACTCGTACAGCTCTGCAAATTCATCTTCGCCGTCATCCGCCGCCGCTGGTTTTGAAGTCAGTGTGAATGAGATGTCGATTCCGGCAATCACCTTCAACAGACCTTGAATCACCGCCACTGGATGTGCACTAGTGCCGCCGATTAACCAGAACTGCTCGTTTCTCCACCAATCGTGGAGGGTGATCTTAGACCACCGGATTTCCAAGAGGGCGAGCATGCTTAGGGTAACGGTGATGGCTAGAAGTAGGATCAGAAATGTTACGTTCAGCGATTGAACGATGAACTTACCGGAAAAGAGGGAAAGCGCCGGGAGAACACAGTAAGCCAAGAGGAAAATGGAGGTAAATGGGTACATTCCGACGTTGAAATAGGCGATTCGTTGCAGAAACTTCATTCGTGGGCTAGCGAAAAGGGCATTGTTTCTCGAGAAGAAGATTTCGACAGATCCGGTGGCCCACCGGAGAACTTGAATCAATCTGTCCGTTAAGTTGATCGGAGCTGTTCCCCGAAAAGCATCCCGCTTGGTGACACAGTAGACCGATCGCCACCCCCGATTGTGCATCCGGTAACCGGTCACAACATCTTCGGTTATCGACCCGTAGATCCACCCTACCCGTTTCCCCCATTCGGTTTTATCTTCATAGAAACAGGTGACGACCTTGATTGCCTCTTCGATCGCGGCTCGATCGATTGGCTCGCGTTGAACTGCAAGAGACCCCGATGGTCTTCCGTGACTGCCTTTTCCGCGTAACTCATGAATCAGTCGGCCTCCGAATTCCGCCACAGCGATCGAGTCGATCAAATAGGTGGAATCGCCAAACCGTTCAGGAATCAAGGCCTGTTTGAGTTCATCTTCTTCATCGTTGTTCTGATCATCTACAATCGGCATGATCATCTCAGCATCTTCTTCGGTTTCAGTCTTGTTCTTCTTCATTCTCCTCAATGAAAACTTGATCTTCTGGCCGCCGAACCACCCACGGTGTTCGGTGGCTCGAGGCGGGCTAAACCCGTAAAGAGCGATTCTCCGGAAAATACACCCGGTTCCAACGTACATCGGACCTTGTAACCCGTCGAGAGCTCTCATGCTGACATCAAAGAAAACGGTGTTGTGATTCGCGTAACGGTCACTAGGGTCGATCCCTTCGAATCGCTGCGGAAATTGAACGTAAGAGATCTTGTCGCCACCTCTATCGAGCATGAAACACATTCCTTCGCGTAAAGCCAACGAGTTATATATGTAATGATCGCAATCGAGGTTAAGAATAAATGACCCATTTGACATTATGGCACTGGCTCGAACCATTGCGTTCATCGCCCCCGCTTTTTTGTTGTGATCGAATCCAGGCCGCTTTTCTCGGGACACGTAAACAAGCATTGGTAGCCTCGTATCAACGTTCCGGGTGTCGATCAGATCCTCAGGATCTTCTTCGGTTTTGTAGGTACATTCAGGAGCCGGTGGAACCAACATAAGCTGAATGATTCCGGCATGGTTGCCTCTCGAGTGATCTTCCTCGCCCGAAAACCATGTTCCGTGCCAAGTATTTCCGTCCGACATCCAAGTCGCCTTCGGGACTTTTACTGATTCCGACAAGGTTCCGCCGAGCTCCATCTGTTTCTTTTTCGCTAAAAGCTCTTCTCGTGCGTTACACGCATCCGATCGCCGCCGAATCAACTCCGGCAACGCGTTGATCCGCACTTTAAACTCGTCGTATTCCCGCTTCACCCGTCGCCGTTCCCTAACGAAATCAACCCGTCGTTTGTTCTTCAACGGATCGCCTTTCTGTGAAAAATATGCCTCGGGGTTCCTTGGCTCGATCTCGTGCTTCCGACAGAATGGGACCCATGTGCCAGCGAAGCTAGCGGCTTCAGCCAAAGCTTCGAATGTCACCAACGATCCACCGTCATCCGAGAGGTAACAGGCCAGCTTGTCCACTGGATAATCAACAGCCAGAATCGAGAGGATGGTGTTTGCGGTTACAAGCGGCGGTTCTTTCTCTGCGTCAGCTGTCGAGACGAATATATCAATCCCCGGAAGATCCGATAATCCTTTTGGATTGTTTCGGGTGGGTTCAAACCGTTCTTTGAGAACCGAGAGATCCGTGGAACGGGTCACCGGACAGAGCTTCGGAAGCTGATCGAGAATCCACGAAAACGCAAACCAAACCTCGCAGATTACAGACATCAGCCATAGCCAGATTGCTTCGTGGTTTGGATGCATGATCCGCCATGTTAGAAACAGAGCCAGCGCCACCAGCCGTAAAACGATCAGCAGCCTGCATTTCGCCGGAATATCCAATTAACATAAAGAACCGTTATAAAAACTATTAACATTTTAGAGCAATTGTAACCTGTAAGGGCTGAGAATGGCAGCAGAAATCCCAACTTTTCTGGTCAGCGGCCGGTTCCTCCGGTCATTGAACATCGGCGGACTCTCGTACTGATCAAGGCCCCCGCCACCACGGTGGCACTCCTCCCTAGGCCACACCGCATTCCCAAATCCATAAGTACCATTTGTCTCAAACAGCCACCGTGTGTGATCGAAATCTTGATTTGGAGCTTTAAACGATCGCACCAATGAAAAATTGTTCTCCAATCGGATCCCACCACCGCGTCTCGGCAGCGGATTGACGGTGTCTTTTTTCTCCTCCGACATCGCCGGCTGATAATCACCGTCATCTTCTTCACAAGCTTCTCGAAATGGTTCTTTACACCCTGGACAAACACCACCGCCACTCGAACAGTAATCCAAGTAACATTCGTTACAGATTCTAAACCCGCATTCGCACTGAGATTTCGAAGATTTATCGACTAATTTCTCGTCACAGCCGTCGACTTGACAGAGCAACTTTGACTTAACCACCGTCATTTCTTCGACCGATTTCATCCGACGAGCATGAGCTCGAGTCTCCGAATTGAATCCACCTGTAAAAACCGTGTCTTTGATCCGATTCTCATTTGGGTTTCCGTGGTTTTTCACATATTCGGGACTGATTTCGGAAGACGACATAAACTGGTGTTCAGGGGTTGGAGGGATATGAACGGTGTAAGCAACGTATTCGTCAGCTCCATCTTTTGACATAGAAAGATACCTCCCACCACCACCGCCACCGCTGCCACCAACGCCAGAAGCTCGCCTCCCGCCACTCAAGCGCCTAATTTCTCCACCGCTGAGTGGAGAATTCGAAATGGAAGTCCGCTGCACCGGACTCGTCAATCCGACATTCCGAAATCCACCAGCCGAAGAGACCGTGATTCTCACCGGAGATGACGACGGAGAATCATGAGCCCTGATCACCATCTCTCACTCAAATTCCTGATTTTAACCTAAAAAAACGATGGAATCACAAACGGGTATTCAAGATTATCTAAACTTTTGGCAAGATTTCATTACATCAAGAGATGAAGGATCTATAGAAACCGAAGGGTTTATATTTTGAAATTCAGGATTCTGGTCAGGGGACTTTTGTAGAGTCCGAGAAAGGGGATTTTGCAAAAATATTAACAACGGTCAAGTGATCGTGACCGTTCACATTTGAATATCGAACGGCCAAGATATATCAATCTGGACTTCCGGCGACAAAGGGTGGGGGCCATCTTGCCGTTTAGATTGAAAAGGGTGGACTTTGTAGCTTTGAAAATAAACGGTCGGATTATTATAAAGAAAGTAGCCGTTGGGCCGATCTGCCACGTAAGCATGATTGGGTATTTAGTGGTAATAAAGGAGAAATAATGAGATTGATATTATTTAATTTATTTCTGGAAATTTTCAGAAAAGGATCTAATGACAGGTTAAAGTGTCCAACGTGCCTTTTACATTGTTTATTATTAATACCTACTTTAATTTTTTTTTATGAATTACATTTTTAGTCCTTATAGTTTACCAAAATTCTGGTTTTCATCCCACGATTTTATTTAAATACACCCATAACTCTTGGTTTATACTCTGGTTTGGTTTTGGAACGTTAGACTAACGGCCGTTAAGTGCTAATGTTTGAGGGTAGAAGTATAAACCTCTTCATCGCGGCTGGAAACCTGAACCACAAAGCGTAGAATTTACTATTAAGTGAGAGGCATTTAGGTCTTTTTCTTCTCAACTTCTTTCTTCCTCTTTAATGGGTTTGTTCTTCTAGGTTTTCTATCGAACTATACAACTCCATGACCCAAAAAATATCTTGAGTATATAATTGAATTTTTTTTATAACTTGGAAATGAAGCACTCAAGATCTATATTGTAATGTCATAGAAATAACCCATAAAGTCTTAGTACTGCCTTATAATGCATAAATTTGAAATTCTCTTAATTAAACGTTACAAGCATGTACAATTTAACACTTCAACTTTCATGTTATTGGCATTCCACTCTAGGCAATTATGCTCCCTGACGATTTCCACTCCCACAACATAGATTCCGACTCCAAGACAACGTTCTTGCTTCCAAGACAACGATTAAAATTTCAAACTTGTTGTTCCCATGATTGCCTTTCTACATCTTTAACCTTTCTATACTACCGCCATCTTTGAGAAAAGAGTCGTTCGATATGGATCGATATGAAATTATGAATACTAGAGCTTCAATGGGTATCCATTTTCACTTTTCTATGTTTTTTATAACATTAATTTAGTTTCCAGTAATTATCTGATATGCTTTTCAACATTTTATATGCATTAGCATCATGTAAGAGTCAAACTGAATCCACTAAGTAGTTGGCTTAAAATCAAATTGATAACTTTTTGCGATCCATCGCTTTGAAAAATTTCAAAACTAAGGTAATGCTTGGTTCATAGAATGAAATTTGATGGAATTGAAATCCATCAAAGGAATTGGAATCTATCAAAGGAATTTGACTTTGAAGGAATTGGAATGAAATTTGACCACACGTTTGGTTGGTAGGAATTGGAATGAGATCTCTCAAAAGGATTGGAACAATCGTCTTTGTTTGGATTATCCCACCCATCGCCCCCGCTCACACACTACCAACCACCATGTCACTATTGTTGTCGTCGTCATAGCTATCACCCCACCCTACCCCCACCCGCCCCTACCCAAACCCTTCCCCATCACCCTCAACCCGCCCCACCCCTGCTCCATTGGTGGGAGTTGTTAGGGCTAGAGTGGGGCAATAGGTGGCAGGGTGGTAGCTGTAACAACTATAATGGTAGGCTGGTAGTTACTGGCGAGTTGGAGTAGGGTATGGTGAGGCGGGGATGGGGCGGGACGGTAAGGGTGGGTAGGGGTAGGTGGCGGGGAGGTAGCTATGACGATGATAATGGTGGGATAGTGGTCGGGTGGTTGGGGATTAGGAGTGGGTAGGTATGACGACAACAATAGTGGCACGGTGTTTTAGTGGTGGTTTGGGGTAGGATGGGGTGCAGGTGAGTGGTAGTTGTGAATGCGACAATAGTGGTGTGGGGGTGGGGGTTAGGTTAAGGGCGAGGTGAGGATTTAGGGGTAGGGCGGAGTGGTAGTTGTGACAACGACAGTGGTGGGATGGTGGTCGGGTGACTAGGAGTGGGTGGATATGATGACGACAGTAGTGGCATGGTGGTTGGTGGTGGGTTGAGGTAAGGTGGGGTGGGGGTGAGTGGCAATTGTGACGACGACAATAATGGTGTGGTGGGGGGTTAGATTAGGGGTGTGATGATAACGGTAGTAGCATGGTCGTAGTAAGGATACATAGTGAGTAACCGGGGGGTGGGTGAGTGTGATGATAACAGTAGTGGTATGGTGGTTAGTGGTGGGGGTAGGTGGCGACAACAATAGTGGTGTGGTAGTGGTGGGGGTTAGGGGTAGGACATGACGAACAATAGTAGCATGGTCGTAATGGGTGGTGATGGAATTCAATTCCTTCCATTATGCCAAGGAATGATGAATTCATTAATTTTTAATTTGTGGAATTCAATGGAATTTGAAAAATTCCATCTATTTCAAGAAATAAACTAAACAAAGGAATTGGAATTTGGTCAAGAAAATTTGTCATTCCAATTCCATCAAATTCCGCAAACCAAACGACCCCTAAATGTTTGGTTTGCCAATTGGTTGGATTGTAAAATTGGTCTTTTCCTATGAATTAAACCATGCATATTTTTTTAGATATAGAGGGGGGCGGCCCCTCCAATAAAAAAAAAGAAAGTAAAGACAATTTTTTTGGATTTTTTAAACTTTTTTATAAAAACAGGAACCAAGGACAGCACACGGGAGGAAGCTAAACGGAAGCAACCACCAGAAATGAGCAAAACTCATAAAAGGGGAGGAGAAGAAAGAAGGAGGAAGGGGGGAGGGGGGGGGGGAGAAGAGAGGAAAGAAACCAACCATTACGGAAGATTTCAGACAAGCTTAGCACGGGTAACATTAGGGGAAGGCTTCATGATAAGGCCAATCAGCCTGGCCGGACATCATCAGAGGTAGTCTTGACCACCATGTCAGAGGATCTTCTCTTATTCTTGAATATGTGATTATCTATTTCCTGCCAGAGGTGGTAGACGGTTCCAGCAAGCACTAAACGTCGAACAATAGACCAAAAGGTCTTGCCTTTGGTGGCTTGCTGGAACATACTGATAATATCCGTCCAGGTATCGGGAATAACAAGGAGGTTCAACTTTGGCTTAAGGCCATTCCAAACCTAATTAGGAAATGGGCACTCAAAAAATAGATGCTGATGATAATCAGGCCCGTTAAGACAAAAAACACAAGACAGGTTAGAATAGGCCTCACAGAACCGGAGCTTATCATAGGTCCTCAAGCATGTCTGGGGATGTTTTGAGAGAACCAGACCATATGATGCCACCCGACCTCCGACTCATTGGGGCGGATGGAAAATCAGACCTCATGGACAGAAAAAGAAGTGAGACAACCATCCATTTTCCTCCAAAGGAGTTTATCAAGGACAGAAGGGGAAATGACAGGAAGGGAAGAGTCACGAAAAAGGGGATTGGGATTGTCCCGCAGATGTGGGCTAGTCCAGTTTCCCTGACAAAATGTCCTTAACACAGGCATTAAGGGAGAGGTTAGCGCTGAGGATAATACGGGGAGATATATGCCGGCAGAAGGGTACTCGTACAATGCAGCGATATATATCTTCATTTTAATGTTTCATTTTATTTTTTTTGTCTTTGTTGATATAATACGGTTTATGTGGTTTTGAGAAAGATAATGTTTTTACGATTTAGTGAAGTAATTTATTTTTGGCTTAATAAAATTTCATAGAGATAATGATTATCCTAATTATATTTTAGATTTTATATATTTAAAATAAGATGTTTATCCGGTATTTGATTGTATTTATCTGCAGTTAGTTACACGAATTCAAATATGGAGTTTTAATAAGTTGTACTTATTTACAATTTACTCGTAATCTTAAATTTTAAGTAATATGCATCAATAAACAGTACTTCGTGCATAAAAAATGGTTTTTAAGAGTTTTTATCAAATACTTTATAATATAACATAGATAAGAATACAAATGAATTAAAATATAACAAAATTTATTTTAATTTCTATAATGTTACAATTAAAAAAATTCACAATTAATGTACTAAACTTTCAAATCTTCCTATTTTAACATCAAGTTACCTAATAATGAAGTAAATCTTACGTGAGGTGGGTTTGTTCTGAGTTGCCAATTTCTTTTAAGAAAACTACCACGTAGCATTATAAATTAGTATTATATTGCAACTAAAGTGCATGGACGGACCTGTAGTGGTGCCATGGGTGCCACGTGTCATCATATTATTCTTTTGTCAAAAACTCAAAAGATTTTGCTTCGTGAAATGTGTAACCGTATTAATTTGTTGTGTGTCATCGTATGTAATTTGAAACTACAATGAGAACAAGTTTTCGTTGTTAGAGTTGATTTGCAAGGTTTTTCTTCCATCCCAGATCCAAGTTCAAATCTTGTTAATGTCGTTTTCTTAGTCAAATGGTGTCATCGTTTGAAGCATTTTTCCCTATATTTGTTTCTGATAGTCAAATGGTGTCATCGTTTGAAATTGTTTCCCTATATTTGTTTCTTATAGTCAAAATGGTGTCACCGTTTGAAATTGTTTCCCTATATTTGTTTCTTATAGTCAAATGTTGTCACCGTTTGAAATTGTTTCTTTATATTTGTTTCTTATAGTCAAAGGGTGTCATCGTTTGAAATTGTTTCCCTATATTTGTTTCTTATAGTCAAATGGTTCGACCGTTTGAAAAAAAATTATGGGTCTGTCCCTGCTAAGGTGCGTTTACCAAACGCTTACCCGGGTAAGCACTTACCAAGTCAAATTACCTTATCGGATGTATATGACAAGGACCAAGAATCTTATCCAGAAAGAGCGAATACAAAGATTGAGAGTCTTACTGAGTAAGTGAGGGCGACGACTCCATAATATTGATTCTCGTAAGAAACTACACTTTTTACTAAAAACCTTGCATTGAAGATGCTCTTATAGGACCAAACTATAAAATGTAATATCTAAAAGTAATAGTTAGAAATGGTAACTCTCTACCTATGATTGTTTACCATCACAATTTTTTATTTATCTGTCTAATTTATCATTTGATTCCATAGTCCTTGATGTAACTTTTTGTTGTGTAATGGCATTGTAAGAAACTGCTTATTCGTTGATTTATCTTGATTAAGCTCCCCATCATATTTGAAACTTTGTGCTGTTACATGCATTACTTGTGGCAGTAATGCTTAATCCACATCTCCTCTTTTGCGCTCTAGTGAGAGCTGATTAAGCAGATTTTGTTTAGGAGGTATATGGGTCGGCACTAGTTTTTATTTTGTTTGTATGGTGGATGGCGGCATAGTTTTACACCCCGATCTCACAATTTGGTACATCTCGATCTAAGGTCCAACGTACATGCATGTATGGCAGATTGTCGGTATATGTCTGACACTTGTTTCACCTATTTGTACGACAAGATTTTAAGTATTTCGATGTTATACTTTGATTTATTTATAGATTCGAAATAACCTCTCTTTGAAGGTCGTTACACTTACTGTTGCTAGTTCGATTGCTACTTCAACAATAATAGGCAATGCACACTTTATTGAAACAAAGTGAAAGCAAGTTGTAAGTACTGTAATCTAACTACTCTTGTACTCAACATCTAAATGCTAGAGATGTACAGTGAGGTGGACATCCTTACAGAAAGGAAGGGTAGGAGGTCTGGGTTCACCTACAGACACCACCCCCGTCCCAGGATGCGAGATTAACCTCCCCAGGATGGTCATGGAACCAGTACAACAGGGACGCTCGAGATGGTGGGCCATACCCTTTTTTTGCAGAGTGAATGTAATATTACTCTGTTTCCAAATCCCCTGTTTTTCACTTCACTCCAGCCATGTGTTGATAACGGTTTTCAGTTTCACTACACGCACTGCTTCAGTCCCCTTCAAAAGGTTCATGGAGGTTCTACAAGTACTAGGTATTGAATTCTTATGGATGCTTTATGATGCAATTCTTTAGAATGCAGCAGCGTGTTCATCCCATGACCAGATCTTTGAATTATTAATACAAATTGGTAATATAGCCTAGGTGAGGTTCTCTTCAGTGGGTACAAACAATAGGATTTACAGTCCATTTTGTTGAGAAATTACCAAACAATAGGTTTGTATCTGTTTGATTCACACAAATGTAGACAGTGTTCAATTGAAACCATGGATTTTGTGTGTTCAAGAGGCACCCACCCAATTGTGTTTCCTAATGCATTATGTCGAATCCTTATGGTGATCATAAGCAATAAGCAAGAGCAAACAAAGATAAGAACTAGACAAGTATGATGCATTTGAAGAACGATAAAGAACATTTATGGTATAGGTATACTTCTATTGCTCAAATGAAGTTGTGCACAAGTAGGTAACAAGAGAGATTTAGAAACAAGAAGAAAGAACAAATTGTAAAACAACGAATCTAGATTAGGAGATGGGAAACTTTACATTTCTCCATGTGACTTCTTCTGTATAAAGCACCAAGATAGTGCAAGTACAAGAGCCAAAACCCTTCCTCCAATCAGTCCAATAAGAACAATCAAGCATAGAACCAAACATCCATAATTCTGTTGTGATTCCTTCCCTAATTTCTTGTTACTGCAATCAGTTTCACTTAACAGGGTTGAGGATGAAGATGGTCCTTCTATTTCTACAATCTTGTTCGGTTCTTGCTTTGAAGCACACAAGATCTTAAGTTTTGATTCTGAGTATTCACTAGAGAAGACTAATGGGTTGAGATCCTGGGCACGTTTCACTGTTTCTTCTTCCTTCAACCCACAAGAGATTTCGCCTTTCGAACCCATGGAAGATTTTCGTAGTTTCTTAGGTACAAGTTTCTTCATCCTCGATTTCATCAGAGCTTTACGAGAACTCTTATGCCTAACTTCCATCAAAACTTCACTCCTCACTTCATCTAATTCTTTCTTCGATCTAGCCTCCTCCTGTGAATCTACTTGTTCTTCAATCTCCACCACTTCACTGCAAACAAAAAGAGTTGCATTCTCTTTTGAATCTTTAATATTCTTGGTTCCATGAGGACTAGATTCAAACAGTGTTTTTGAATCTACACCAGGTCTTGTCAGACTCGATCTCCCCAACAATGGCTTCCCGACCAATTCCAGAAAGAAAAGGAGGAAAGCTGACACTGTAATCCCAAACTTAAACCTCTTTGTGCCTAAGATCAAAACCACCACAAACAAAACCTTCAACGCAGCCGCAACTACCGGATTCAACTTTGCCATTTCAACGCTCCTTTCTACTTCAGTTATACTCGAATCGTCAATTTCTATGTTACTGCCACTCACAACCATACCACCACCACTAACAACATCCTCTTCGATAATTTCATCACTTCCCCTATAATCCGAAACACCAGACGACAAATTATTTGAATCTACCAACGAATCTGATGACGACGATAAGGGAGTCGGTGAATCATTCCCCCTCTGTTTCTTCGCTGAAGATTTACGAAACCGACCGCGATTCCTGACGTAGAGATCAATAAGAGAAGTTGGAAAACCAGTTTCCACAACAAGAGAACCACCGTGTTTCGGGGATTGAAGATGATCAGCCACCAATTGCGAAAACCTCGTGCACCTAGTCTTCTTCTTCCAACTGAACGGCATGCTGAAATCGATGATTCGGCTTAGTTCTTGTACCAAATCACCTAAGTATCTTCTTCTACTCCTCAACTAAATTTATAAAGATCGGATTCGAAAATCATGAAGAAAACGTGAGGAAATCAAATAACATAAATTATATTCTTGCTTTGCATCTTCAATAGGATTCAACATGAAATAGTGCAGATGAGAACGTTGATCCGAAGTCAAAATCGAAACAGTAAAAACCCTAATGACAAAGGAAAGGGGAAAGAGAAGAGAAAGCGTGTTTGTTGGATAGATGAGATGGTTCGAAGAGGGCGCGCGTGATCCGACAACACTCATGACCGAGTGGCTTGTCCACTTTCATTGCCAACATATAATATACTTGGCATGCTACACATGTCCGTTAAACTTACCACCTTCTAGATATTTTTAAGGGTTTGTTCGGTACAAAATATTTTTATATGGAACAGACTGGAATAAAGTAGAACAAATATGTTCGATTTTTATTTTATGGACATGGAAGTGTATGCAAAATTTTAAGTATATGCATATGTTATGTATGTATGCATGATTATTTTATGGAAGAAGATTGAACAGATTTATATTTTACCAACATAAATTTAAAAATTAAATTTAGTTTTATTCTAAAGCATTAAATAAGACTTGTTTTATATTTTATTCATTATTTAAGTTTTATTTATTGTATTTTATGTTTTTTAAATTTTCATGTTACTATGTTCAAAATATTATTTTTATATGATTCTATAATTTTTTTAATTTATGTAATTTATTTTATGTTGATGGTAAAAAAAATAATGTAGATAAAGGATAAAATAAAAATTTGAAATTACATAAACTTTTTATTTGGTGTCATTTTAATTGTTCTGACGAAAATTTTCTAATGGTATATTTTGTTATAAAAAATAGTTATTGTATTATAATTTATTAAACTACATAAATTAATTAACATATATAAACAACTCGTTAGGGGTAAATTGATCATTTTATTTGTTTTGTTCTGGATGGTTCTGTCTTACCCAATGGTGAACCGTTGTTCTGTCATGTCTTGTTCTATGTTGTCTTGTCTTGTCTGAACAACAAATGAACCCTATGGGGCATTTGGTTTGATGGAATGGTTTGGAAGGATTTGAAATTGGAGAGTTTTGGATTGAAAGATTTGGAATCTTTGATATATTTGGTTTGATAGATTTGTAATGAAATGGAATTCCATCTTTATAGATAAATTATAAAAATAAAGAAGTTACCTTTTTATTAATGAATTATTAGAAAATAAATATTTTTAACATATTTTAAAATATTATTATATATAAATCCTACAAAATCAAGTAAAATCTCAACCACCTCCAAGGAATTTCAAAATCCTATGTTAAGAATCCTAGGATTTCAAATCCAAAAGATCTTGGCATATCAAACACTAGATTGGAATGGATTTGAAATCCAAATCCCTCTAATTACATTTCGTTCCTACAAACCAAAAAGACCTTAATGGTTGTTTGGTTCATGGAATTTGATGCGACTGAAAGGAATTAGAACGGCCAAATACTTTGACCAAATTCCAAAACACATGTCCGGTTCACGGAATAAAAGTGATGGAATCCTTTCAATTCCAATGAATTCCTTAAGTTATCGATTTCACAATTCCACAGGATATCCACAGATTTCAAATTCCTTTATAACAAATGTTGAATTTATGTGCAAGAAACAAGATTGTTCGGTGTTAACTATATTACTGATTGCATATAAATCTATCGGGTCACACACAAAGAGCAATAATGATACCAATTAAATAATATGTATATATGTGTGTGTGTGTGTGTATATATATAGGGTTGGGTTCACGTGAGATCAAGAGTTTTTTCGTGAGACCCGTAAGACCAATTTATGTTCATTGATCAACTTTATAAGCTAATGATCTAATAGTCTAAAGTTGCACGGTGGCAATTTTGTGATTATTGAGAAGTCTCGTGGCGTTTATGAATGTTCAAATTGTCAAATTGTAGATCTAATCTAAGGGTTGAAATTGGTCTTACAGATCTCACGAAAAAACCCTTGGTCTCACATGATCTCAAGCCTATATATATATATATATATAATGATTTAATCAAAAAGAGTAAAAGTTTATWTCAWAATTATTTGGCTAAGTGAGTCGAAATAATGTCTAAGGAATAAAATGAAAAAAATTAATTATATCCATGTGATTAATTAATTAAAAGGTTTTATTATTTAAAAGAGTTTAAATAATATTAAATGGACCAAGTTAGTTTAATTAAATTAAACTAAAAAGAAAAGGCTTAGAGTCCATATGATGAAAGTCCACGAAAGCGGTTATAAAAGGAATAGGATTTAGGAGATTAAGATTTCTAATCTCCTACTCCCTTCTCTCAAAATCCACCCACCCATACTTCATTGGATCGTTTCAGTCAAGAAGATGAAGAGAAATTATGTTTTGATTACAAGTACAGACTAGCATCTGATTGGTATCGCTCATGTGGATACCGATAGAAGCGTTTATGTTTGAACGTTTGTTTCTACATCAGATTCTTCCAGATCTAAGAGATAAGATTCAGATTTTGTCGTTCTTAGTTTTATCTTTTGGTTGATTTATTCTACTCAATCAAATCTAGGCTTTTAGAAATCGTTTCACATAAAGCTTTTTATGTTTTTTCCGTTGCGTTGATTTTACGTTGTCTGTTTAAAAGATTTTAAACATTCCCTTGATTTCCAACAGTGATATCAAAGCCTCTTTGGAAAAGATGGATCGCCATTGAATTTTTGAGTAATTAATTTTTGTTGTTCGATTACAACAAATTGAAATAATCAAATATTTAAAATTTCATAAATATTGTTGATATTTATGAAAAGGGCTTATTTTTTAATGTTGTTCTTCATGACTATGAACATGCATGATTAGCCATGAATCAAGCCGTTTTTTGGTTTATATTGTTGATATAAATCGTTGGTTTATATTGTCGATTATAAATCGTTTTTTTATATAATTATTTAAGCATAGCCAACTTAGCCTTTTTGGATGCATGCAAATTTTCGTAACACAATTTTGTAAAATACCGATTATACAAAATAATACCCTTTTAAAATTTTAAGTCACGTCATCCAATCGTTAGGATACTTGGCACTATAATTTTAGGGTAGCGCTAAGAGCCAGTAATATTATAGTCTCAAGGTGATAAATTTGCACCATCGTAAGACGTAAGCCAAATTTTCACAATCCTAAATTGGACGACTTAAGTGACGCCCTGGTAAGACCTAAGCTTGGGGCCAACGTGGGACTAAACATGACAATTGCACACTAGATGTCCAAGAGTCCCATAAATATTTAAGAATCGTATTATGATATAATTGGTACCTGCCACCTACCGGTTAAACTTATTGTTATGTACATGATTAGTAGAGCATAACAATAAATCTTAACGCGGATCTTAGCATTTATAAAATTAAAACATAAGGGTGATTAATTTTTGAAAGGATCAATATTAAAAATACTAAATAGATGAATTTTATTTTGTAGATGTCGACCACACCCGTAAACAATCTGTCACTCCTTCTCTGTTGGAGAAGGAGAAATTGAACGGTGCGAATTTTCTTGATTGGCATCGTAACTTGAGGATCGTCCTCAAGCATGAAAAGAAACCGCACGTTCTTGACGCTCCCTTACCTAAAACTCCTCTAGATACCGCCACCGCTGCCCGTTCGTAATGCTTTGGATTAAAAAGTGTGATGAGCAGAGTGAAATAGCATGCCTTATGCTTGCAAGTATGATTCTTGACCTCCAGAAGGACATGGAAACTCATGAAGCATATCAAATGCTTGAGGAGCTGAAGAAATGTTTCAACAGCAAGCCAAACAGGAAATTTTTTAGACTGTCAAATCATTCCATGCACGTAAAATGGAGGACGGTCAATCGGTTAGCTCTCATGTCTTGAAAATGAAGAGCTACATTGATCAAATGGAAAGGTTTGGATCTCATGTGGGCACAAACTTGGCTATCATGTTGATTCTCAACTCTTTGCCTAAATCACATGACGAGTTCATCTTGAACTATAATATGCAAGGATGGGAAAAGTCTATCTCAGAGTTGCATCTGATGCTCAAAACTGCTGAGAAGAGCATTCCAACCAAAACTCCAACAGTTCTGATGATAAGGGAAGGTCACATCAAGAAGAAACCACCTGCTGACGTAAAAGGAAAGGGTAAAGTCAAAATCATTGCCCCAAAGATTGCACCTCAACCCAAGAAAAAGGAAAACCCTGCTAAGAATGTCGACTGTTACCATTGTGGTAAGAAAGGTCACTGGATGAGGAAATGTCATGCCTACCTTGCTGATCAGGTATCCATGTGATAGAACTTTATGCTTTTTCATCAAATTCATGGATACTTGATACTGGTTGTGGAACTCACATTTGTAATAGTGTGCAGTGAATGAGAAAAAGTAGGAAGCTGAAACAATATGACTTGGATTTGTTCGTTGGCAATAAAACACGTGCTAAAAAGGTTTGTTCATCAAACCAAAAAGATACCATTCATCAAACTATTTTCAACATCAAAACATAATAATCTGGAGGCTGAGAACAAGTTTGAACAAGAGGACGTAAATCCATTGAAATTGAAGAAAGACGACGGAAAATCAAGAGGTTGTACCCTAAAATCGAAGAAGACGACAAAAATCCATGGAAATCGTCCAACTAAAATCAAAGAAGACGACGAAAATCCATGGAAATCGTCCACCGGTGCAGAAGATGAGCAAAAGATCGTCACTAGGAAGAAATCAATCTAAGAAATCGATCAGTAATTGTTGGGACTTACAGTAATGAAAAAGATGAGCAATGTCCACTATATTGCGGATGCGAATATTACAGAAGTAGTGACATAAAAATAAAGGGAAAAGTCTAATAAACCCAATGGACTTTGGTGTTTGGAATAATTAAGTCCTTAGACATATTTTTGGAACAAATAAATCACTGGACATTCCAAAACTTATTAAATAACTCCATGGACTTTCTAAAACTTATTAATTACATTCTTATGGCCTATATAACTAGTTAATGTGGTAAAATAATTGAAAATGTTTGAAAAAAAGCCAATGAATTTTCATATTTTAAACGATTAAGTTCATACTTACATTTATAAAATGAAACAAATATACCCAAAAAGTATTTACATAAGAGTTAGCGGACGAATTTTAATTAATTATGTATTTAGTTATATTTTATCGTTAATCATTCAGTAATTTAATCAAATTATTTTCTATTTTTTTATTTGAAAAATCACCAACGGAGTATTTTTTTTTTAACTAAAATAAATTTCATTAGTAATCCATTTTTTTAAAAAATATTTTTTA
>NC_037536.1:9949268-9951243 GCF_001531365.2 Cynara cardunculus var. scolymus | reverse complement strand
AATTAAAATGAATTTCATCAATAATTTTTTTAAATATAAGTACTTCTTCGTATATGTAAAATACTTTTTTGGTATATTTGTTTTATTTTATAGATGTAAATAATTTTTTGATTCAAAAAATGTTTAGGGACTTAATCGTTTAAATATAAAAATTCATTGGTTTTTTTTTTTCAAACTTTTTCTATTATTTTACCATATTAACCAGTTATATAGGTAACAAGGATGTATCTAATATGTTTTAAAAAATCCAAAAAATTATTAAACAAATTTTGAATTTTTCAAAAACTTATTTATTTTAAAATTTTAATTATTCCAAACACTAAAGTTTTTGAATTTTTCAAACTTTTCTCGTAAATAAACCTTAAAAAATCAATTTAAATAAATGAAATGATTATTTGATTAAATTTTTCCTTTTTAAAACTTGTTTTGGTTGACAATACAAAGTGGAACACATGAACACCGTTTATGGTGGTGACACGACTCCTGAATATTCCTTGTAAAGCTTACACGACCTCACTCATGCATCGTCCAAGGTGACACGTATCAAAAGCTTCATTCTTCTGGTTATGGTTTGTATTTACGATGAAAGCAGCTGATTGATTTCCATGGGATTTTCATGTATGGTGGACTCAATCAGTTCTTCTCGTTGACCTTTCCACTCTGCATATCCAGATTTTTCTAAGAAACCCACTCAAACAATCTGAACGAAAATGGAGAATCCCATCTACAAGAACCCGAATGAGCCAATCGAATCAAGAATCAAGGACCTTCTCTCTCGCATGACCGTAAAAGAAAAGATTGGTCAGATGACCCAGATCGAACGCAGCGTCGCCACTCCTTCCGTCGTCAAAGATCTATGCATCGGTAGTGTTCTCAGTTGTGGTGGCTTCGGGCCTTTCGAGGAAGCAACGGCGTCCAATTGGGCGGATATGGTTGATTCATTTCAGAAGTCTGCTCTCGACTCACGGTTAGGGATTCCCATTTTGTACGGGATTAATGCTCTTCATGGTAACAATAATGTATATGGCGCTACAGTTTTTCCGCACAATGTTGGTCTCGGAGCTACCAGGTGTGTGTGTGTGTGTTTTTATATTCTGTTTGAAGTTGTGCGTTTTGTAGCTATGGTGTTCGATGATATGTCTATGTGAATTTGTGACTTAGGGATGCTGATTTGGTTCGGAGAATTGGGGAAGTTACAGCTATTGAAGTTAGGGCCAGTGGAATTCACTATGATTTTGCTCCTTGTGTTTCTGTGAGTTTTTCTATTTCAATTTGTCCAGAATTTCTTTTTTCGGTTGGTCAAAATGTACAAAATAGCAATATATTTTCAAACTATTTTTTGTTAGAACACTGTACGTTGAAATATTTACTCATTATAGTATTGAGTAATCTTTTGATTTAAATTTACCTATTGTACCAGGTTTTCATATCATCTCATTGTCCATGTAAGGTGTCCATATGTACTATAATGACATGATTTTATTGTACTTTCAAAATTATTTTATTATAACATCTATTAATTATTAAACAATATACTTTTAATTTTAATATTTAAATATTTTACATGTTATTTAATAAATATATTAAATGAATTAAAAAATTCTAAGTTATTCATTAACATATCAATATTAATACAATTAACAGAAGAAAACTTATCTCGTTAATATTTTTTTAAATATGTGTTTTTTAAAAAAAAAATTATTATTTTTTGTGGAGGCTAATGGCACCCTTATCCATTGTCATTGACACCCCTAATACTATTTTAGTTATTATTGATTTTATGGTTTTTTGTTTTTTGTTTTTTTTTTATCTTTTTGTTATTATTATTTTTGTTTTATTGTTATTTTAATTTATTTTAAAGAAATTATAATTAATATAAATTTTGATTTTGTTTTTTTTTTTTCCAAGTTAACCAAATCTTTTTTGGGTAAAAAAGTGGGATTGAAGATGGAGGGAGGTGGTGTGGTGTCATCTG
>NC_037536.1:9937178-9948183 GCF_001531365.2 Cynara cardunculus var. scolymus | reverse complement strand
CAATATGTTATATATGTATATATCTTAAAATAATGATAATATACAATGTATAATATATATATATATATATATGTATGTATGTATGTATGTGTATAAAACAATAATAATTAAAAAAATAATATGTTATTGTTGACTTTGACATTTGATGGGAACAAAATAACTCCAAATTCCAAAAGCAAAAGCATTTCACATGCCATTAGCATTTCCCTATTTTTTTTTACCAAAAAATATTATTTTTTAAAAAATATATTATATTTGTTCAAAAACTTTTACTTGAGCTGTAAATATATTAAGTCAATTAGATCTTTTGAATTATTTATTAATATAACAATATTAAAAAATTGTAGATCACAATTTATTTCGTTAACATTTTAGAGAGAACTTTAAAAGATATGTATTTTTTTGAACAACATAAAATAAGAAGTGTTTTACCTTTTTTTTACAAACAAAATATATCTCGAAAGTAATGTATCATATTTATTTAAGAAATATTTTACTCTAAAATATTTAATTTGCATGCAACTTAATAAGAAAAAGTCAAAAAAGTTAAATGTTTTTTTAAATCATAGCAATGAAAAATGAAAATCATTAATAATAATTTGAAAATCTATGCACTCTTTTTTATTTGTGATTTCATGGTGGTGACACTCTACCGCTGAGTTATATCCCTTTCCTGCCCCCATCGAGAAATAGAACTGATGCTTTATTACACAACTTTTTTCTGAGATGACTTATAAACCTTACATATTGGAATTATATATCATCAATATTCTTTTTCTTTTATTTTTTAGTTAAGTTATCGAAATGATGTGTCATCAACATCATCTTATTAAAACCACACAAGCAAAAAAAGTTAAGGGGTTAACCGGTTTAAAAGGTAACATGTTACTCATTGCTATAACGGGTATATTTTTTAAAGTACGATGCCTTAATAAAAAATAATTTGAAAGTACATTGTTGTAATAAAAAAAAACAAAAGTAGAATGCTATAGTAAAAAAATTATGAAAATAAGTTGTTATTTCATGCACTTTAACTCTTTTCAGTTTGTCCTAAAACAAGTGTCCACCTTTAAGCATATTTTCCAACTTTATGAGACAGAGTAATTGATTACTACCGTTGTTATTTGGTTAATCTGGTTAAATAAAAAGTATATTAATCACACAATTATAAGACTAAGTACTTTTTTGTTTTGTTTTTGGTAGACTGTTATTTTTTTGGGACACAGGTACAATACAACAAAATCGGAATTATGAGACGCTAAAAAGGTCAAAGTGTCCTAATAAACCACATTTTAGGACCAAACAATAAAACTTCCTGTATAAAAAGTGTTCCAATAAGTTTATAGATATAAACCGTTTGCATGAAATTGTTGTATCAGAGTTTCAGATATTTATCTGTTTATAAAAACAAACAATCTTATTGATTATGTTTTCAGACTTAAGCACCATCTCTTATTATTCAGAACTGAAATAAGATTTCAAACTTCAACATCTCTTAAAAAACAAACAACACCTTAAGCTTTTAACAAGTTCTTTAGAACATTTTTAAAATAAAGTGTCTATTCACTATTTTATATGACACTTTTGAGAAATGTCATATAAACACATCTTTTTATTGGACAATTGTGTTTATAGGACATTTTTTAAAATTATGTTTTATAAAATAGCTAATATGAGACTTTTTTTAAGAATATCATAAAACACTTGTTAAGACGTCAAACATCGTCCTATAAAATTATTGTAACACTTTTAGATATGACATTTTATTGTTTGTTCCTATAAACTTCTCTTGCTGTTATTGTCAGGGCCCATGAAATTAGTTGAGATACGTACAAACTGGCCTAAACACTCACAGTTATCTAACAACACGTAAGCCATAATAGATATGATGGAGTTCTCACAAGTGGCAATAATAAAGCTCATTTAAATGGTCTAATATATGCTCTTAGTAGGAGTATCATCATCACATAAGATTTTTTAGTGTACTTAGTGGATGCTTTTGAGTCTAACTAGAAGGGTACTCGCGTAATGCAGCGAAATATATCTCGATTTTAATGTTTCATTTTATTCATTTTCTCTGTCGATATAATACGGTTTTACGCGGTTTTACGTGGTTTTAGAAAACGATAATATTTTTATTTTGGACGAAATATAAATTCGAAAACAAATATGTCAATATTAGTATTAAATTAACTATTTAAAAATTCTCGCTTTATACGTAATTTCTTTAATTCAAAATTTTATTATAATTTAATTTAGATTTAATAATAAAGTAATTTATTTTTGTTTAATAATATAATTTTTATAAAGATGATACTTAAGTATTATGTTAAAATTCAATGATTATCCTAATTATATATTAATTTTTTATATTTAAAATAAGATGTTTATCTTGTATTTGATTATGTTTATCTGCAGTTAGTTACAAGAATTAAAAAATAAGGCTTTAATAAGTTGTACTTATGCATAATTTACTTGTAATATTGAATTTTAAGTAATATGCATCAATACACAATACTTCATACATAAAATATTATTTTTAAGAGTTTTTGTCAAATATTTTATAATATAGTATATATAATCAGATTCCTCATAATGTTGTGTCACAAGTCACATGATAAATACCATGTATTATGCCATCATTATTGAGGTGACTCTTTTTTATGACCCCTCCATGATATTAGACCTCTTGAACGGGAAAATTTATCAAAAATGTGGATTTCTTGTCATCCTTGCACTCGACGAAACCACAACAAGGGTAAAATGGTCATTTTTATCATTCAGATAGTTTATTCAACACAAGTAACAAACAATAATTTAGCTTAATCCATAGAGACAATTTGACCCGTACACACAACTTCATCGATACAAGCTTAATGGAAAGACAACTAAGCAACCCCTTAGTGCCTTGTAAGTAGTTGAATGCTCTCTTATCGCTTTCCAGTAACTTTCACTGTAATTGCTACTCTCAAGTTTTTCTTTAAAGTATATATATATTATTTTTATAAGAAAAAACTCATACACACTTCTCATCTTTGGTGAGATTTAAACCCTTGACCTTGTGGAAGGTTTGGTTAGTATTCCAGTAATTTTCACTGTATTTTTCCTGGTCTTTTTTTTGGCGGCTATTTTGAGTGGGTCGTTTGGTTTGGATTGGGACCCAAGATACTTTTGTTTGACCCAAAGTTCAAGCCTTTTATTTGACCCAAACGTTAAGATTTTTATTGAGTTAAAACCTAATTCAAACCTATTTTGTACATGAGGAGGGTATTCGTGTAATGTATCGAGACACATTTCGATTTCAATGTTTCGTTTTATTTTTTATTTATGTCGATATAATACGATTTTATGTCGTTTTGAAAAAACAATAATGTTTTGATTTTTGAATAAAATATAAATTTGAAAATATCATATAAAATTTGTAAAAAAAATATTAATATTAGTATCAAATTAACTATTTAAAAGTTCTTATTTGTATATTTTTTTTAATTCAAAATTTTTATTATAATTTAATTTAACGAAACGAAGTAACTTAATTTAGGTTTAATAATATATTTTTTATAAAGATAATTCTGTTAGAACTCAATAATTATCCTAATTATATTTTAGATTTTTTATATTTTAAAATGAGATGTTTATTCTCTATTTGATTATGTTTATCTGCAGTTAGTTACACGAATTCAAACATAAAGCTTTTAATAAATTGTACTTATGTACAATTTACTTGTAATCTTGAATTTTAAGTAAAATGCATCAATTTATAATATAGTATAGATATATATTTTATGAACATAATCTTTTTACCGCTATACCGTCACGATAACCGCAATTTCAAATCACGGTCCTGACCGCGATTTCGACCGCGTTAACTGCTTAGCTCTCAAGTATTTGACATGCAGTGTCTCGACTTCTGTACGAAATGGATAATAGAATGGTACCACATGGATTCTTTATAGGTATCCTATCAAAGAACAGCTAATGATCTTGGCTAATTTCCATATCGTCGGGTTGACAACAATAGCTTAATTCGTACTTAGTTTGCCAAAGTGGTCTATGTTGTAGATCTCATCGAACCCCATAGCGACAAGCCTCACATTACACCTTCCCACACCGTTTTGGTCTCTTGGCATCCCACGTACTTAGTTATACATGATCTGTTGCGATGATGAGGTTGAATGATTGCAAGAACGTGTGACGACAGGTATGCCGAGATCCCAGATGGGGAAGATGCTACGAAAGTTTCAGTGAAGACACACAAACTGTTCGTAAAATGACCTCCATGGTTACAGGTTTACAAGGACAACCACCCGAAGGATACCCCAAGAACTACCCTTTTGTAGGCGGAAGGTATACGAGTTTTTTTCTGAATCTTGTGGTTTTGTTTTACGTAATCGATATGCGTTCACTTGTAACAGAACCAACGTCGTTGCATGTGCGAAGCATTTTGTTGGAGATGGTGGTACCGAAAAGGGTGTGGATGCTGGAAACACCAAGTTATCGTATGAGGATTTAGAGAGAATCCATATGGCTCCGTACGTTGACTGTATTTCGCAGGGTGTTTGCACGGTCATGGCTTCTTACTCTAGTTGGAATGGCACCAAACTCCACGAGAGCCATTTTCTGCTGACGGAAACTCTAAAAGAGAAGCTTGGATTCAAGGTTAGACCAAGTGTTCACTTGTAGAAATCATGCCTAGAATCTGTGATCATCTACAGAAACTGCCACCCGTTTCATATGGTTTTAATGGGGATCGCCCCCCACATGTCCGGATCGCCCCCAGGGGCGATTTGGGTGGATATTTTCGCAATTTCGTTTAGAAATGGTTATTTTCTTAATATAGGAGGTATAAATTGGTTATTTTCGTGATTTTCCCATAAATTAATCTGTTGTAATCCGGTTTGAATTTTAGTCACTATTTGACATAAGGCAACATCTTTTTTTGCATCAGGGTTTTGTAATCTCTGATGCTGAAGCACTTGATCGGCTTTCCGATCCTTATGGATCAAATTATCGAAAGTGTGTTTTGTCAGCCATTAATGCAGGGATCGACATGGTAGAGGCTTTAATCTAAGTACTACTTTTTTGCAACTTCTTGTTTTTCCTTTTGTTTATAACATCTCAGGCTAACCATATCAGATATTATCCGTTTTATCCACACCTAGACTCACGAACCGATTTGGGATCGAAAAACTTATTAAGACTATTGTAGGTGATGGTGCCTTTTCGTTACGAGTTATATCTAGAGGAGTTGACACATCTAGTAGAAACTGGGGAGATACCAATAAGCAGGATTGATGATGCTGTTGAGCGGGTTTTACGAGTGAAGTTTGTTGCTGGACTTTTTGAATATCCCTTCAGCGATAAAGCTTTGTTAGATTCAGTTGGTTGCAAGGTACGTTCATCAGAAACCTTTTAACATATTCGCAGTACATATCGAGAGTGATAATGCATTAGAATCTTTTCACATCTCTAGAATATATCTGATCTCCAGGAAACAAGTATAGCTTCTCCAATTAATCCCTTCATACAGATGTAAATTTCACTGGTCCGTAGCCTATTATACGTTAAGTCAATCAGCATTCGTTTTCTGTACGGAAAATAGAGAGCTTGAAAGCCCATATACAATTCACTTTTTCGGACTTGTTGCTGCAGCGACACAGAGGCATAGCACGTGAAGCAGTTCGCAAATCGCTGGTCCTTCTGAAGAATGGTAAAGATCCAAAGAAGCCGTTTTTACCGTTAGACAGGTATGCTAAAAGAATTCTTGTAGCTGGAGCTCATGCTGATGATCTTGGCTATCAATGTGGAGGATGGACCATGACATGGGAAGGAAAAAGTGGCAGAATTACTGCAGGTAATGCACCCTTCTTGTAGTAAATTGACGGTAATTGTTTTGTGCCACCACTGTAAAAATCTGGGTGTTAACTGTTAAACACAAGGCCTGAATTAATGAATTTATAATTTTTCTAGGCACGACGATTTTGGACGCTGTAAAGGAAACCGTGGGAGATAAAACAGAAGTGATATACCATCAAAATCCGTCACCAGAAACCTTGGATAATCAAGATTTCAGCTTCGCCATCGTGGTGGTTGGCGAAACTCCCTATGTGGAGGCGATGGGTGACAATTCAGAGCTCACGATTCCACTCGACGGAGACAAACTAATAACCTCGGTTGCCAGTAGATTGCCGACACTGGTGATCCTAATATCTGGAAGGCCTTTAGTTCTAGAGCCTGAGGTTTTTGGAAATACGGATGCTTTCGTGGCTGCTTGGTTGCCTGGCAGTGAAGGAGGAGGAATCACGGATGTGATATTTGGTGATTACGAGTTTGAAGGGCGACTGCCGATGATGTGGTTTAGGAGAGTCGAACAACTGCCGACAAGTGCTGAAGAGAATAGCTATGATCCTCTTTTCCCCTTTGGCTTTGGTCTAAAGAGCAAGCAGGTTAGCCTGTAAAATGCATCTTCTTGCATTAAGCTTGTTACTATAAATTGCACTTGACAGTTGGCAACTTTTTCCAAGTCTTATCTTCATAAATGCAGTACTCAGCAATGGGTGCCAGAGCTGGATTTTGGGCACCATCTGTGGCATCCATTGCTTTTCCACCCAAAAGCTTGACTGATAGAGGCTACCTTTGTCCTCTTTCTTGCATCATTTTGGTAACTGTAGGTGTTTGGGCCTGCTTGTGCATGCTTCGACTAATCCCATGCGTTTGGTTCGCCTATGGAATGGAATTGAATTCCACACATTCCACAATGGATTTGGTCATTCCATCACAATTGAGAAGGAATTCAATTCAATTCCATCCCATTTTTTTCAAAAGACAAAATTATCCCCATCTTCATTCGAACCAAACGAGCAGTCAAATTCTATCCCAATTTCTTCAAAGTTAAATACCTTTAACAGATTACATTCCTTCAGAAAATATTTTGCGAACCAAACGTCCCCAAGAGATACGGTCATCGGGAATCACCTTCCGTATAGTGACAAAGAATCTGAATGTTTACGGGGAATAGTGAACGGAATTTAATACTTAGTCGTCGTGTCGAAAGTGCATGTTTGTGGTGCTACTTATATAGCATCAATCTGTGGTTCAAGTCCAATGAGGAACAAAAATCTTCTTGTGATCACGGAGGTTCAAATGCGGTGACTCCGGGTAATCTGCAAAGCAGGTGGTCATCTTGGGATTAGTCGGCTCGCATAGCGGGTTGGATATCGAGGTTAATAAAAAAAAAACTGTGTGGGTATCTTTGTATGCCTTGTTTGTTGATCAAATTTAGAATAAAGCAGCATATCACATATCCCTTTTTGTTCTCCACCCTTTTCCAAATCCAAAATCAAACGTATATTCCAACCCAAAGGTAGGGTCTGGAAAATATAAGACGTACACAAATCTGACCTCTAAACCAAAGAGTGAAACGGTTGTTTCCATGAAGATTCGAGAGAGAGTCAGATAAGATATAGTTTTAAATAGCTGATTGTAATCAGCAAATTCGAAACGAGGTCTTGTTGTTGCAGCTGGTTTGATAATGAGAAAGTAGAAAGTGGTTAGTTTTGTCATTTTACCATTCTTTGGTTTATAGATGGTTTATATATATTTTTATACTATATTATAAAGCATTTGATGAAAACTCTTAAAAACTAATCTTTATGTATAAAATACTGTTAATTAATGCATATTACTTAAAATTCAAGATTACGAACCGTCGGAAAATAGAAAATAGTCATTCAACTTCATTTTTTTTTTTCGTTGATTCTTTTTGTAAAAACTCTAGGAAGTCATTTTTCTCAATCATAGAAATAAGAATCAACGAGAACCATCAAGTATTGAGTCTCATTTTCTCGTTTAAATTTTCGGTTTTTAACCCACTCAAAAATCTGTTAAAAACTCAAAATCAAACCGTTTAAATTAAAATCTGAGATACAAGGCTATTAAGGTTTGATAGATGACTTAAAAACAAAGACATATTTGGCTTATTAGTTGAAAAATCGAGCTCTAACAACTGCCATGGAAAGGTCTCCATCAAAATCTGATTTGAAACAGTTCCGTCTTTTTGGCAGAACAGGTCCTCCAAGTTTTTGAAATATAATAATCGCCCACCCAAACTTTCTAATAAATACATTAAGCTCCCTGGTCTTATTTATAACTTATCACTTTAATTAAATGGCATATTAGACCCGTTTAAAAACCTTTCTTCACATTTTTAGTCCACGAAAATTAAAAACTAATTCTTTTTTCCATTTTCATATTTATTTATTGAACCTTTTTTGGGGTGTGACAATATGCAAGGATGAATTTTTTTTGGTAAATAAACTCTATGAGTTGCATAATATTAATTCTTTTATTTTATTTTATTTATAATTTTTTAATTATATCATTTTAAAAATATTAAAATGACACACGAAATTTGAAATACCATTTTTTGTAATAGTGATTACGTTTTTAAGTCATTTTATAAATATCTCGTTCATTTTTCAAGTCATTATATTTTTAGCATCGTTTTGGGTCTAATAATGCAATTAGTAAAAATAATTTAAAATTTCATCAAACCTTGTATTAATATTATGATCTTGAGTTAATGAAAATTTGGTCCCTATGGTTTACGTAATTCACTGATTAAGGTCCTTAAAGCTAACATATTTTAATTAACTGTGTTATTTTGAATAAAATATAAAATTTAAGATATCATAAAAATTTGAAAATATATATCTCGATATTAGTATTAAATTAAGTATTTAAATGTTATCGTTTATAAAACTTTTTTTAATTCAATTTATTTTATTAGAAATTTAAATTTAATTTAGGTTTAATAACAAAGTAATTTATTATTAATTTAATAATATAATATATTATGTAAAAATAATAATCAAGTATTTTGTTAAAACTTATTGATTATCCTAATTATATTTTAATTTTTATATATTTAAAAATGAGATAATTATTATGTATTTGATTATATTTATCTGCAGTTTGTTACATAAATTCAAAAATAAAACTTTAATAAGTTGTACTTATGTACAATTTATTTGTAATCTTAACTTTCACACAATATATATCAATAGACAATATTTATACATAAAAAAGTAATGTTTAAGAGTTTTTGTTAAATATTTTATAATATAGTTTCGATAAAACAATAATAATAATAATAAATAAAATATATTACATATTTGATTGATTTTTATATTTTATGGTTTTTGGCGAGAATTAAATTTTGGGAAAAGTTCAAAAAAACCCAACGGACTTTACTGTTTGGAACGATTAAGTTTTTGAACAATTTTTTTAGAACAAATAAACCCTTGGACTTTACAAAACCTGTTAAATAAGTCCTTGAACTTTCTAAAATATGTTAAATACATTTTGTTAGTGAAAAAGGTACGAAAAAACAATGGATTTTCATATTYTGAACGATCAAGTTCATAAATATTTTTTGAACGATCAAGTTCATAAATATTTTTTGAACGAAAAAAGTACTTACATTAAAAAAAACAAATATACCATTCTCATTACTATTCGTAAAATATACAAAAGTTATATCCAAAGCATAATAATCTGCATACAAATTTTGGACATAATTTTACCAAAAAACTAATGAACTTTTATATTTTGAATGTTTTAGTCCCTAAACATTTTTTAACCAAAAAAATACTTCAATTTATAAAATGAAACAAATATCATTCTCATTACTCTTCTCAAAAGATACAAAAGCTGTACCCAAAGCATAAATAATTTGTATACAAAATTTGAGCATTTTACCAAAAGTTGAACCAAGATATATACCAAAAGTCGCACCAAAAAATACAAACAATCACCCCAAATATACCAAAAGTTGCGCCAAAAATACCAACTATTGTGCCAAAATATATCTTAGGTTGTGCTAAAATATACCAAAGTAACACCTAATCTATGTTAAAGTCGTGGGATGAACAATTCTTCATTTACATCATTAATTTCTGGTGGAGATACAACCATTTGACTTTTTTGTAACCCTTCTTGAGGTCTAAAACATCATCCCTTTCATAATGCTCTTCATCACCAATAGTAATATCACTTTCATCACAGTCTTCATCATTAACAGCAAACTCACTTGAAATTGAATACAACAATCTATAGAACATTCTGGAGTACAGATCAATGCCAAGAAAGTGACTTCAAGAATTTTGAATTTTATAAGCATGAACTAAAACACCATAAACAGTAACTTGACTTGGTGCCATACCAGCAATGAGGGCATTGTGTTGGTCAATCACAGTGCAGGATCAATACTCTGAATGTCTCTAGGGCAAAGACCTGCTATGAAAAACCTCATTTAAGAAGTGGCAATGCAGATAAAGTAACCCCGAAAATCTCAGCCCAGTTGTTATGAATGTATCAACAGAAAACCACAAGGATTAAAAAGGAAAAAAATACAATCAGGATGAGCATGCATGTGCTTATGAAGACAGCTGGAACATCAAGGATTTATGAGAAATCACATGGGCTCGTCATAAGTGCTACATTGAAAAAGAAAGTGCAAGTAGCAGTTAAAACTTTATGCAGCAGAAAATTCAACAGAAGTTAGTGGTCAGGTTGAAGATCGAAGAGAAGAATTGGGGTTGTTTCTATATTGGCATGCTAAGAGTTCAAAATTCATGGTGGTTATCTTTAACTTGGGTTGGGGATTAATCTTAAACAAGAACGATACAATAAAAAGTTTGTGCAATACTCAATCAATTCCACCTGTTTTTATAATGTGGCATACAAGTAACACACCTATCAAGAAGGCAAATTTAACAGTTCATTTAACAGACTGTATTAGAAGGCAAACACTTTTACCTTTCRGCTCATCTRTGACTGTACACAAATAACMTTGTTGATTAAGATATCAGTTAACATATTCACATAAGAAGATAAAAGTTCCTAAAAAGCTATGATGTTCCCATACTATGGAAAAGATGATCATATGTAAAATAAAAAATGATTCACCACCAGATAAAAGTTTGCATTAAAGCCATAAGTTATG
>NC_037536.1:9933556-9936963 GCF_001531365.2 Cynara cardunculus var. scolymus | reverse complement strand
AAACGCACCCTAAAAGATAAAATGAGAAGAAACTTTTGAAATCAAACTGAGAAATCAAAAAATTGTTGGAACCGAACCTGATAAATCAAAAATTACGGGAACCGGATGCTGCGGCGGCGACGGACGCAGTGGTGGTGCGACAACGACTGGTGGTGCGGCGACGATGGACGGTGGTGCGGCAGTGACCGGAGGTGTTGTGGTGAGGAATGGTGTAGGCCGGCGAAATTGAGTGAGGGAGAGGGGAGGATGGAAGCGACGATCTTTTGATAGTTTTAGGGTTTTTTTTTTAATTTGTTTGGTTTACCTGCTAACCAGGTTACAAGTTATATTTTTAAAGAATGATGACCTATTTAACAGGTTTAAGAAAGTTTAAGGATTTATTTAACAAATTTTCAAAAATCCAATGACTTATTTATTTCAAAAAATTATCTAAATACTTAATCAATCAAAACAATAAAGTCCATCTAAATACTTAATCAATCAAAACAATAAAATCCATTGGTTTTTATTGGACTTTCCCTTAAATTTTCAAAGCATTTAACAAACATCATCTAAGTGTCGAAAGCATTTAACAAACATCATCAAGTGTCGTTGGCACTCCTCTCAAAAATTTGAGTCAGAGATGCTCATATTTGGTCGAAAACGACGGAAGCATCGTGCACCGATTTCCATGGGGGGTTTGATGGTCCATGTATGTGGACTCAATCAGTTCTTCTCGTTGACCTATTCACTCTGTATACATATTTCTAAGAAACCCACTAAAACAATCTGAACGAAAATGGGGAATCCCATCTACAAGAACCAAGATGAACCAATTGAATCAAGAATCAAGGACCTTCTCTCTCGTATGACCGTAAAAGAAAAAGTTGGTCAGATGACCCAGATCGAACGCAGCGTCGCCACCCCTTCCGTCATCAAAGATCTATGCATCGGTAGTATACTCAGTTGTGGTGGCAGCGGGCCTTTCGAGAAAGCAACGTCGTCCGATTGGGCGGAAATGGTTGACTCATTTCAGAAATCAGCTCTCGACTCTCGGTTAGGGATTCCCATTTTGTACGGGATTGATGCTGTTCATGGTAACAATAACGTATATGGCGCTACAGTTTTTCCGCACAATATTGGTCTCGGAGCTACCAGGTGAGTGTGTGTTTCTTTTCTGTTTGAAGTTGTCCGTTTTGTAGCTATGGTGTTCGCTGATATGTCTATGTGAACTTGTGACTTAGGGATGATGATTTGGTTCGGAGAATTGGGGAATCTACGGCTATTGAAGTTAGGGCCAGTGGAATTCACTATAATTTTGCTCCTTGTGTTGCTGTGAGTTATTCAATTTTAATTTGTCCAAAATTTCTTTTTTAGTTTGTCCTAGAAACAAGTGTCCACCTTTAAGCATACTTTCCAATTTTATGAGATGGAGAAATTGTTTAATCCCGGTAAAGATGTATTTTGTTAGTTAAAAAGTGGAATAATTACACAATTCTAAGACTATGTACTTAATTGTATGGTAGACTGTTATTTTGTGTGTAGGTGTCCTAATAGACAGCATTTTAGTACCAAATGATAAATTGTCTGTATAAAAGTGTTACTATAAGTCTATAGGTAATTTTAGGCTCTTACCAAGTTCTTTAGACATTTTTAACATAAAGTGTTGTATTAACTATTTTATACGACACTTTTGAGAAATGTCCTATAAGCACATCTTTATCTTTTTATAGGTCACTTGTGCTTATAGGACATATTTTTCAAATTATGTCATATAAAATAGCTAATATGACACTTTCTTTAAGAACATCATAAAACACGAGTTATGATGCCAAACATCATCCTATAAAGTTATTGCAACACTTTTAGATAGGACCTTTTATTGTTGTTCCTATTAACTTTTCTATAAAACAGTCTATTAGGACGGTTAGACATTTTTAGTGTCCTATAAGCCATTTTGTTGTAGTGGTAGAACGAAATAATAATTGATGCATGGTCTACATAGCAATCATGCATGGGGTCTTAAATTGGCATTAGCAAAACCCCATAAGCCATTTTGTTGTAGTGGTAGAACGAAATAATTATTGATGCAGGGTCTACATAGCAATCATGCATGGGGTCTTAAATTGGCATTAGCAAAACCCCATAATCAATTAAAATGCCAAGGTGAGACATAAATGGTGAAGGCCACTTAATAGGATATCAATATTCTAAGATACTCTCAATTGCCTGCAAGACTATTTATAGTCAATTATGAATCATAAGTTGGCAAAATATGAATTGATCAACTAATATCATGGCTAGTTTAAACCGATAGTGCAAATCATCATGGCCATTTGTTTTACCAACACATACCTCATTACTTATACAATCAATAGCTCCACCTTGAGGGCAGGCTCAACGGGTAAATCAAAGTTAGGCCTTGGGGCTCCTCTTCTCAAGGCCACTGGGGTTTTCTTTTGCTGTATGCACAAGCTTGCCCGAACACCCACGGTTATCCAACAACACGTAAGCCATAATAGATATGATAGACTTCTCATAAGTGGCAATAATCAAGCTCATTCAAATGGTCTAAAATAAGCTGCTTGCTCATGTCTCAGGATGTGCATATTTCTCATGAGAGTAGCAAATCATTACATAATGTGAAATTAAAGTCAGGTGAGCTCAAATAATACTATTGTATATGCTCTTAGTAGCAGCACCATCATCACATAAGATTTTTTAGTGGAGTTGAGTGGAGGCCTTTGAGTCTAATAATAAGATTCATCAGAATATGGTGTGACAAGTCACATGATAAATACCATGTATTATGCCATCATTGTTGAGGTGGTTGTTAACTCTTTTTTTGTGACCCCTTCATGATATCATGCCTCTTGACTTGTAAACATGAAAATGTTTCAAAATTCAAAAAATGTGGATTTCTTGCGATCCTTGCATTTGACGAAATCAACAGCAAGGGTAAAATGGTCATTTATATCATTCGGACAGTTTATTCAACACAAGTAACAAACAGTAACCAAAGGGCCTTTGGCCTAGCGGTATCGTAGTCCTTGGCCTCCTACGAGGTCAGGGGTTCAAACCTCACCAAAGTTGAGGAGGGCGTGTGAGTTTATTTTTGCATTTGCCGTATATAAATATTATATACTTAAAAAAAAAGTAACATACAGTAAGTTAGCTTAATCCATATAGGCAACTTAACCCATACACACATGACACAACTTAATCTATATAGGCTTAATGGAACGACACTGATAAAGGCCCAATTAAAGTATATGTGAGAAGAAGGAAACAGGCCACAGCTGCCGATATGGGCCAGCTGAATTCTGTTCTTGGGCTTAAGCTGGATCCACTCGGTCTAGAAGTTAGCGGTAATTTGAAAGAGTGGGGAGCAGTTACTATGCCTAATTAGTAGCAGGAAGATGAAAGGG
>NC_037536.1:9900815-9928946 GCF_001531365.2 Cynara cardunculus var. scolymus | reverse complement strand
GTTACTATGCCTAATTATTAGCGGGTAGATGAAAGGGTGAGGAGTTATTCCTCTGCCTACTTAATGTCGTGGGTTATTTAAAGCAGGCTTTTTACATTCGTTATTTTTCATCCTTGGTTTTCATTATCAAAGTATTGTGTAATTGGAGACATTGCCCCTCTCGAATCGGGCCGATTATTTCAGTTCCAATCAAAGTTGCCTGCTTGAATTTTAGATCTTATCAGACACCTAAGCAACCTCTTAGTGCCTTGTAAGTAGCAGAATGCTCTCTTATTGCTTTCCGATAGTTAAACCAATATTTGATTGCTAATGAGCAAGCATGCTTATCATATACGTCATATCCGAGTAAGTAGATACTTAAGTATACATGAGACTTCCAACCACAAAAGCACAAGGAATTGGTCTCGTTTCATTACGATCCATCTTGATCTTAGGTTACTGATATTTATCATCCTCAACAATAAGGGTGACCGAGGAGGAGCAATTTCTGTATGTTGTATTTACCAAGAAACCTTTCCATACAAGTTCTTTGGATAATCCTAATATTCCATGTCTGCATGCTTGGTTAATCTCGATGCCTACCATGCAAGAGGCTTCACTGAGATCCTTCTCAAAATTCTCGTAAGAAATTATTGGTTTCAAAAAACGTATCCGAGTTGTTACTTGCTAAGAGTATTTCACCAACATACTAGATAAATTTGCTCCCCCTCAGCTTAAAGCATGTACATTGGTCCACAATTGTTTTTTAATTAAATTAGAATTTACTATCACCTTATGGAATTTGCGGTACCACTATCAAGACCTGCCTTAACGATACATAGATTTTTTTAATTTTCCAAACTATATGCTCCTTGCATTCAACCTTTAATTCTTGTGGTGGCATCATATAGATGTCCTTATGCAAATCATTGTTTAGGAACAACGTTTTCATGTTCTAGATCATAACTAGTTACCAAAGTTGTGACAATCCTCAATTATTCATTTCTTGGAACAACAGAAAAGGTCTCCTTATAATCCACTCCCTCCTTTTGTGTATATCTTTTTGCAAGCAAACAAATTTTATATCTTTTGGCATTTGTTTCTGAGTCCAACTTTGGCTTATAACACTCACTTGTGATCTATAGATTTAGCATCTGTAGGAAATTTTCAAGTTCCCAAACATCATTTCATTGAATTCATCTCATCATTCATGGCTTCAAGCCATTGAGTTGATCCATGACATTTGTAATGGTTTCGTATAAGAGGAAGGATCTTCAAGCCTACACAAGTCATACTTACCTTTCATTAAAATAGGTTAGGAAACAGCCATAAGCAACAGGCTATGTACTTTTTTCAAACCTTCATAACGGCTTGAATTTTTGGCTGATTATTGTCAGTTTCAACATTATGTGGTGTTGTTAATTTTGTGTTCTTCATAAACACAATAAGCGGCATGATTTTACGATCAAGATCATGTGTCTTGTTTCCATTAACTCCCACTGAAATTGATACTCTCAAGTTCTTTTAAAGTATATATAATAACTTTACACGGAAAAACTCACACACTCCGTGAGACTTGAACCCTTGACCTCTTGGAAGGTTGGGTTACTGGGTAATGCTGGGCCAATGGCCCTTTGGTTACTCTCAAGTATTTGACTTCCACTGTCTCGACTTCTGTATGAGATGGATAACAGAATGGTACCCCATGGATTCTTTATAGGTATTCTATCAAATAACAGCTAATGATCTTGGTTAATTTATTATATCATAGGGTTGAAAACAATAGCTACCATACATCCTATAATTGATAACAACCGATACCCCTTGGATTCTATATGGATATCTATTAAATAGCAACTAACAGTCTTAAGGTTAACAGCCTTAGCAAATTCTATGGAAGACTTAAAGTTTCATTCACAGGTCTAAAGTCTATATATACACACACTTTTGGACATGAAATCAATAAATAATTATAATGACAATTCTAATCTATGAGGATATACATTATCTACCCTAATTTATTGTCATTCTCTTCTTGCAACCCAGTTTCAAATTTAGCTCCATTGGGTGTCATTCTCCTGAATAAGACCTAGAATGTAGTTCCTTTCTGAAACTGATATACAGGATTTGATCCTTGCAACTTTCATCCCCAAGAAGCTCTCATGCACCCACCTACAGGCCCAATCCCGTCCCGAAGTAATGTTCTAGAAGAGGTTGCAGGAGTATTTTGGGTACTTCTGATAATAAATAACTAGCATACAGAGAGTGTTAGATGAGGTGTGAGGTATGCAGAAATTAGTGAGATTCCTTTGGGAGAGACTAGCATTCTCAAATTGCTAGAATCCTTCTGTTTCATTAGTGAAATACCTATGAGAGTTGTACTCTGTTCTCCATTATCTGCTTGATTCTACTCCGCAACAAAAGTATTTGGGAGTCCACAAATCTTTTAATCAAATGTTCTACTTAGGAAAGATTTGAGTTGTTCCACCTTATCCCTACCATTGCTGGTCATTATATTGTTGCCAAAATAGATTTAGGAAACAGACAAGAGGAGGATGAACATTGAACAGGTTGTTTAGAAACCTTATTTCATTCTCGTTGGGATCTTGCTTGTGGAAATATAAATGCATAAATATCCAACACAAAATGTAAATGACAGACTCCTCATCCTACATCCATTCCCCAGCGCTCTCAAGAGTTGAAATTCACTAGAATATTATTTTTTCAGTTAAGTAAAAAATCGGTATTCGGTCCTATAGAGCAGCCTTTCAAAGAGTGCTATACTAATCAATCAAATAGTCTCACAACAGAGACTAAATACGGGAAAATTAATCACACAATGTATATGGCTCAAATGATATTTTTATTACATCAAAGAGTTCTAAAATATTTCTCAAAATTCAAAAACGAATTGGTAGAAAATATTACACTTTACAAATGAGAAGGATATTTATACGTGTGCAAGAAAACTTTCTAGGACGTCCATGAACCACCGACAAATGTTCGCGGCCTGCCTAATAAATGTAGGACCACTCTGACATATAACTAACCATTACAACATCCAGCAACATCCACGAGGAACCCATTGACGTCCGTTGATTTTTTTTTGACTGAAAATGCCTCCTACATGATTCGAATCCACAACCTCAAGGTTGTGATATTTGACTCCTTACAGCTAGTTAAAGGTCACTTGGTGATAACTTTTCCAATAAAAAAAATTTAATCCTGCATTCTAGAAAATCATTTCAATTTTTTTGGCAATTAACAACCCAAATTAAACTTGAGGTCACTTGAACTCGCAAGATAACAATGAACACTCCAAGTGTTCTTCAACTAGAAGTTTTGTATGTGTCAACATTTTTTCATGCTTCACAATATCGATCCCCGAGCTTCACTAAAATCACAATTAACTTCCTTTTACGCGTAGAAGTCAGAAACTTGAACTTAAGCTCGTTAGTACAAAGGGACCCCTTTGTCAATCATCAAAACACGTGTAAAGAATGAATTGAGATAAAACCAAAATTCCGTATCTACACCAACAATAAACAATAAGAATTGATCTCCTTTCTTCCATTGAATGTTTGAAGAGCATATGTTGAGCGTATAGATAACCTCTAGATTTGATGGCCTTGGTGAATTAATCATACCACAGTCTAGAAGATTGTTTTAGCGCATATAAAGATTTTCTAAATTTGCAAACCTTACCTTTATATTTATTGAAACTTGGAGAAAATTAACCTCCTCATTTTAAGTCTCATTTAGAAAAACATTCTGCACATGTTGTTTTATAGGCCAATCTAGACTAGATTGGTAGCTACTAGCTACAAAACTTTAAATTTCATATTGGACTTGGTTTGCCAAAGTGGTCTATGCTGTAGATCTCAGTGAATCCCTTAGCGACAAGTCTCACATTATACTTTCCCACACTGTTTTTGGTCTCTTGGCAGATCCATAGCATCTCATGTTTCATTCTTTTTCAAAGCATCTAGATGTTCCTTGATTGCTTATCTCCTTTCAGGAATAGTGAGAGCTTCATGAATTGATTTTGGTATCTTTATTTTAAATATGTTATCAACATAGCCCTGGAAACTTGGAGCATGTCATAGGAAATAAATTTGAAAATCGGATGCTTTGTGCAAGATCTCACCCCTTTCCTAAGAATCAGACCTAAGTGTAACCAAAGTTACATATAGTATCTTGTATATTCTAGATTCATCTATTATTTTGTGTTTATTATCTTATTTTCTAGGTTCTTTTTCCTAGATTCATGATTATAAGATTCTATATTTTGTAGGTGTCTTTCATAATTTCTCAGTACATCTTGTACTATCTATCCATGTACCAAGGGTGCCTATATATATCCCCTTCATCTATGAAAGCCGTGGCAAAGTATTTGCATAAATGAAGCAAGTCATGCTTCATAGAAGTTTCTTCTCTCCTAGTTACTCTCTTCTTCGTGAGTAGTCGTTTGTTTTTGGTTCCTCTTCTTCTCACCTTTCAGTTTGAGACTCGTGCAATTGTTGCGCACTTGCTTCCATTGTAGTGTCTTAAGAAAATGGATGTGTAGCATATGGGGTTATTTAGCTTAATGACCTCCCGACAAGTGCTTTTCAAAATCACGACTTTCTGACAGGTTCCTAGGCATTCTTGTTTATGGAAGCGGCATTCTTCTATTAAGCAGTGGCATTCTCAAACCTATCAGAAGGTCACGTCTTTAAAAAAATGCTGTCAGAAGAGTTTTTAACCAAGGACCTGTAGGATAATGCTAGTGAGACTTCAATTTAGGATTTTTTGGAGCATGATTTTTTTCAAAACACACATTATCTTAGAGATCAAAATAATGGGGTTGAATGATTTGCAAGAATGTGTGACAGGTATGCAGAGATCCCAGATGGGGAAGATGCTATGAAAGTTTCAGTGAAGACACACAAACCGTTTGTAAAATGACTTCCATGGTTACAGGTTTACAAGGACAACCACCAGAAGGATACCCCAAGAACTACCCTTTTGTAGCTGGAAGGTATAATAGTTTTTTATTTGTATGTACTCTCTATGTTTTTTTTTGAATCTTGTGGTTTTGTTTTACGTAATCAATATAAATAATAATTGTTTTTATGCATTCATTTGTAACAGAACCAATGTCGTTGCATGTGCGAAGCATTTTGTTGGAGATGGTGGTACTGAACAGGGTGTGAATGAGGGAAACACCAAAGTATCATATGAGGATTTAGAGAGGATCCATATGGCTCCCTACCTTGACTGTCTTTCTCAGGGTGTTTGCACGGTCATGGCTTCTTACTCTAGTTGGAATGGCACCAACCTCCATGAGAGCCATTTTCTACTGACAGAAATTCTAAAAGAGAAGCTTGGGTTCAAGGTTAGGGCAAGTGTTCGCTTGTAGAAATCATGCCTAGAATCCGTGATCATTTAAAGAAACTGCCACCTGTTTAGTGGAAAGTGATCCTCATTTCAACTTTTGTGATCAAAATTCATATCCTCTGCGGTGATTAACTTCTCGAATCATTGTACCTGGTTTTGTATTGCAAATAAATCATCATTCTTGTGAAAAATAACAATACACTTCGCAAGAATGAGCGATTCTGGACAAAACATGCCAAGTACAATGATCATTTTTTACATTTACATTTCTATAATTTATCCAAATTATTCTGCAGATGTAGTGCTCTTTCTGCATTTATGCAAGAACTGTGATTTTGATTATTTTTTGCAACAAAAAACCAAGTATTAATCAAGTTAATCTGTTGTAATCCAGTTGGAATTTTACTCGCTGGTTGACATAAGGCAACTTATTTTTTCTGCATCAGGGTTTTGTTATCACTGATTGTGAAGCACTTGACCGGCTTTCCCATCCTTATGGATCAAATTATCGAAAGTGTGTTTTGTCAGCCATTAATTCAGGGATTGACATGGTAGAGGCTTTAATTTTAAGTACTACTTTTTTTACACCTTTTGTTTTTGCCTTCTCTTTTCCTAAAATTTCTTACTAAAACTATTGTAGGTGATGGTGCCCTTTCGTTATAAGTTATATCTAGAGGATTTGACACATCTAGTAGAAAGTGGGGAGATACCAATGAGCAGGATTGATGATGCTGTTGAGCGGATTTTACGAGTGAAGTTTGTAGTGGGACTTTTTGAATATCCCTTAAGTGATAAATCTTTGTTAGATTCAGTTGGTTCCAAGGTACGTTCATCAGAAACTTATTTAGATATATGCTGTAGATATCGAGAGTGATAATGCATTAGAATCTTTTTCGTCTCTAGAATATGTCTGACCTCCAAGAAACAGGTATAACTTTGCCAATTAATCCCTTAATACACATGTATATTTACTGGTTCGTAGCCTGTTCTATAATTGACTCATCATTGGTGCTGATGATAACTCTTACTAGTTACCATGAGATACACTTTAATTTTGTGGTCGAATTTGATCATTTTGGCTACCATATCTAACATGATTTTACTTCTATTTTGAAGATCAAAAGCTTTGTTATGAAAATGAAAATGAGCAAATAAGTAATTTTACAGAAATAAAACATTGCAATGAATATGGAATTTACAGAAATAAAACATTGCAATGAATATGGAATTTACAGAAATAAAACATTGCAATGAACACGGAAAATCCAGAAATGAAATTCCTTGCAACTTCTATGGGACAGAGCGACTATTTTTCTTTCATATTTAACATAGTACTATTATCTTCCTCCTAATCTAAAATGTTGTTTATTAGACCATAATGTCAAGATGTATTTTTTATATTTACTTGTTCTTGTTAGTTGAAATAAAGTTGAATGTCCCATGCTAAGTTCCCTGAATATGGATGCCTCAAAATGAATAGATTGTAAGACTGTTGCAAATATCGACCACATCAAACTCGATCCGACTCAGAAAACTGCGATCGAAATAGAGTAGAAACTTAATCGAATTTAACCAAGATCCAAAATAAACTCAAAACATGTTTGTAATGCGGAAACGATAAACGCGATCTCTCAATGGAAACAATAATCAACCACAAAATATAAACGTAACTTGACAAAAGTAAATAAGAGAGAAAACGACGCTGGATTTACGTGGAAAACCCAGAATGGGGAAAACCAAGGGTGGAGGAGACCACCGAGAAGTCCACTATACTTGATCGATGTTACAATGCTAGGAAACGGAGAGATCGGGGAAGAAAATTACATATTTAATGCTGCTGAATTCTAATATATTTTGATGGGTGAGAAGCCATATAATAATATTTTCCTATATGAAAGCAGCCACGAAAAGAATCTGGAAATTGCTTCAAAGGAACCGTCCATAGCTTTTTGGGGCGACTTTTCCGACGGCTAAAGCTGCATGGGAAGTCGCCCGAATTCCCAATGTCAGCAAACAGTATCTACGACGAGATATCATGTGGGTTTAGAAGCTGAGAATGTCGTCCGGCCAATATGAAGATTCTTGTGAGTGAGTTTAGAGGCAAATGAAATCGCCTTAGTCACCGTTAGATGCCTCCTTTATTGACTTTTGATGTTGACTCCACTTCCATGCATGACTTTTTTTGAAGTATATAATATTTATATATGGCAAATGCAACAAATAAACACACACACCCTCCTCACCCTTGGTGAACCCTGAACTCTCATGAAAGCCAAAGGCCTGGATACCGCTAGGCCAAAGTCCCTTTGGTTCCATGAATCCATTATATATGTATATTACAATCTCCACCTTGACTCCAAAAGATAATTAAACCCAACAAAACCATCTCCACAAACAAAGCTCCAACACAAGCTTTGAAACACATCATCAATAAAATAGTGAAATTAAATATGACTTCTCGAAAATGGATTAACGAACACATACCTCCTCCATCGGCCTTTCATGGGCTATTCTAAACCATAACAACGGACCAAGTTTGTAAACAAACCAAACTTAGCCGTTAGAATAAATTTGGTCATCATATAGGCAGGATTAACGTGAGTGGAAACCTTCCTCACCTTAAAAGTCTCCTTTAGCAATGACCTCTCTTTCGAAGTGATAGCACACATCGATATGCTATCCTGCCCTTGTAAAACATCTGATCCTTTGTCAAGAAAATAGCACTTTGATTATCACAGAATATAGAGTCCACAATAAGCTTATCACCACTAAGGCTATTGAACAAGCCTTTAAGCCATATCGCCTCTTAAACCCTCAATAAAAACCATGTATTCCGCCTCAGTTGTAGAGAGAGCAACTTTTGGTTGAAGAACGACCTTCCAACTGATGGCACATGAACCTATAGTAAACACATACCTGGTAAGAGAGCAACTGCCATCCAAATCACCACCATAGTCAGAATCAACATACCCTTGAACACCGTCTCTAGAAGTCCCAAAACACAAACAATAATCTCTCTTACCTGATAGGTACCGGAGAACCCACTGAACCGCCTTCGGGTGCTTTTTGCTCGGATTAGCCATATAATGACTCACCATGCTCACAACATAGTCCAAGTCCGGTCTTGTACAGATCATTGCATACATCAATGACCTAACCTCACTAGAGTAAGGAACCCGAGACATACTATTTTTCTTCATTAGAAACGGGGCATTGATGTGCATATAATTTGAAAATGTGCAACAATAGGAGTATTTACCGTTTTGGCTCCATCCATGTTGAATCTCTTTAAAACCTTTTCGATAGCTCCTTTGACTAAGTGTCAAAGTTCCCGCCTTTCAGTCTCTTGAAATCCCCATGCCAAGAATTTTTCGAGCTTTGCGCAAATCTTTCATTTGAAACTCCGTATTCAGTTGATCCTTGACTTCTTGGATATCTTCCTTGTTTTTTGAAGCTATAAGCATATCGTCGACATATAGCAATAGGTAGACAAATGAACCATCTTCACATCTCCTTATATTGACACAACTATCATATAGAGAACGTGAGAAACCATGTGAAGTCATAAAAGTATCTAACCTTGTTGGTTCCAAGAGGGTTAACAAGTCATATAACAATTTGTAGGGGGGTGGGGGTTGGATACAACCATAATTTATTTCACTTTTTAAATTCGTTTATTGATTATAGAGAAGAATCAATACAGATGAATTAACAGACTGTTGCGGAATAAGAAAAGGAGATAATCCTAATCTAAACAATCTTACTTTAGAACTTAGAGTACTTAGAATCTCTGAACAACTTAAGTAGAGAAATCACAAGACCTATATTTGAAATAGCGGTTATAACGGTCCAAAAAATAGCTGGTTCGTATAATATTTCTTAGATATATATATATATATATATAATATGTATGTATGCATACATAGACATATCATATGCATTAATTAAAAATATAGTTTTAACATCAAAACATCAACTTAAACAAGTTTCACAAAACAAAATAGGAAAAATGTTTATAAACGATTCCTTCCAAGAGTGGAAGAGGCTGTCGAACGTGGAAAAACCTACGACTTCCTTCCAAGTTCCAACTTGGGTTGATGATAGAATGAAAGTTATTGTTAATTGTTATACTGTTATGTTAACGGATTAAATTAAAACATAGCCCAAATCAAAATAAAAAACCCAACTGCCCAAGTCAAAGACTAAGGGGCTGTTTGTTTGGCTCTTAATGGTGACATTAAGAGCCAACCTCTTAATCGCTAAGAGGTRAGGAGTGTTTGGCAAAAAAAATAAGGCTCTGAATGGTTACATTTTCCCTCTTAACCATTTTGCATCTAAGGGGTCTCTCAACCATTCAGACTTCTCCTTTTCCATATTTGCCCTCTCTTCCATCATCCTCACACATCGCTCACAGCCCCTCCTCCAGACCTACGATCGCTGCCGCCTCGTACTCTCTCTACCCACTGCCGTCTCCACTCCCTTGTTCGTTGCCATTTTCCGTCACCGACGACAACCGGCCGACAAACAGCCCCTATCTACGATCTCTCTGTTTTGACCGTCATCGTCTTCACCATCTCTGGATCTCTTGAACCCGTCGCCTTCGTCCCCTTCCCCACGTCGGCCGGTTTTCGCCGGTGACCTCCATTGTCTCCATCGTCGGCGACCTCCATCGTCTCCATCGTCGGCGACCTCCATCGTCTCCATCGTCGGCGACCTCCATCGTCTCCATCGCCGGCGACCTCAGTTAGTTAAGAGTATGCAAATCAAACCCAACCCAAAAACCTAAATCAAACTCTACCATCCCTGTTCGTGTCAAGACCCTTTGATGGAGTGGGAAGTTAAAGGAAAAGCATACCTGGTTGTTTGAAATCGAACCCATCACCTGAATCGAACCCATCACTTGAAGTTAAAGGAAAAGCATATCTGTTGGTTTGGATTAATGGGTTTTTGTTTGATGAGGGTTAAAATGGTAATTTATTGTCATTCAGAAAACAGTTACCAAACAACATTATTTTATTCAGCACTTAACCATTCTGACCCTCTTAACCATTCTGACCTCTTAACTATTCTGCACTAAATCATTCAGCAACTGCCAAACAGCCCCTAAAAAATAAAGCCTAAAAAAAACCCAAACTAAATAGCGCTATTGAGGACCGCCATTTGGACCCTAAAATATCGGTCAAATTACAGTAAATTGCGTCGATATTAGCGGCACCGCTATTTACACCGCCATTTGACCACCGATAATTTGCATAGGTCCAATATCCGATATTGCGCTGCAATTAACAGCATAGCTTTGCACGTGACACTTGAAAAGAAGGAAGGGAGAAGATATCAACGGTAGTGAGAAGGAGGGTCTTCTCAGCTATTTATACCCTGTGCACTAAATGCACGCATCAACACGTGTCAGGAGGACAGGCGAGAGGCTAGAAGGTATTCGTCAAAAGCAAAGCAATCTTTGGCCGCTCGTGCTTCAGGAGAGTTGGTGGACGTGTAGGGAACAGTAAAGCATATCGTACTGTACCACAAGTCAGATTGAAGCATGGGAGTTGACTTGTGCAATTGAGGATAAGACAAAAACTTGATATGCAGATTCTGAATCACCTTGGGAAGATGTCGTTGAGGACTTCTTCAGATGTCGCTGATCTCTTGAGTAAAGTTTCACATTTCTTTCAAATAGGTTTGTTATCACTGAATGCCGCTTCAGATCATTAACACCACTATCTTTATCTTCAGCTACTTTTTTGACATCTCTAAAGTTTCTTTTTATGTGTCTTGTCTTAAGAAAAAAACTTAAGTTCTAAAAACATTAGATAAATAACTCAGCGATCACTGAATAAAGTCAGTTGCTGGTATAGATGATAGAACTTACAAAGAGAAGTAAAGACCAAGTAGTTAGGATCATCATCAAATCACTTGAGAGGGATTAGGATCAACAAACAGTTTTTACCATTGCCTTGGCGATTGCTTAAGCTCGTATAACGACTTCTTTAGCCTACAAACCAAATCCTCTTGACCAATACTCACAAAAACCTTGAGGTTGATCCATATAAATGTCTTCCTCTAACTCACCATGTATCACCTTGTAGAAATGCAGTTTTAACATATAACTGCTCAAGTTCAAGCTCATGCAATGCTACAATGCTCAACAAAGCACGTATAGAAGAATGCTCAACTACAGGTGAATAAATATTCGTAAAATCAATACCTGGAATCTAACTGAATCCCTTTGCCACAAGCCATGCCTTGTATCTAGGAGGCTCTACAACTGGTATTCCTTCCTTGTTCTTGTAGATAGATTTGCATTTTATCGCCTTTTTACTGAAATGAAAATTACAAGAGAAAAATCTAGACTAGTCAGATAGATCATCAAAAGTAATGAAGTAAGGATAAAGGAGCCTACTCCATCTCTCGTCTTTTCAGCTCTAATATGATATTTCTGTCAAGGTGCAGTTCTAGGAGAGTGGAAAAGACCTGGAGCAATAGAGAGGTCTGAAGATCTTTGAAATCTGAGATCACCTTTCAGGGCCATGAAGAAGATGCGGTGAGCTGGTTTGAAGAGTATGTCTCCATGTATTGACGACTACATATTTGTCGGTGGGAATCTAGTTTCTTGGAAGAGCAAGAAACAACATAAACTCTCCCGATCAAGTGCCAAGTCAGAGTACAGAACCATGGTAGATGTCATGTGAGATGACATGGGTAAAAAGAATTCTAAGAGAGATTATTGATGACTTGATGAAATTATATTGTGATAATCAGTCAGCAATTCATATAGCCAAGAATCAAGTATTTTATGAGAGGACTAATCACATTGAGGTTGATTGTCATCTGATTAGAGACCGGTTTGTTGGAGACAGGCCCTCCATCGATTCAACCGGTAAGCATTAGGGCTGAGCATCAGCTTGCAGACATTCTCACAAAGCCATTGCAGAAACCCCAAATAGATTCATTTATAACAAGTTGGGCATGATTAACATCTTTGCTCCAACTTGAGGAGGAGTGTTAGACATCTAGGGTTTTACTTTCTTGACCTCCTTTGTGTAGTTTCCTAATATAAGACTCTTTTGTATATATAAATGCTTGTATCCTCTCCTATTGTGAATAAGACAATACAATTCCCAAAATATTATCATGATGTAAGAAGCTGTTGATGCGGTTTCCGACCAAAACATTTTTGCCAATCTGAAATTTGACAACATACATCGAACCTTTTCCAAGATCCTTCGGTTCATACTTTCTACCACACCCTTTTGTTGGGGAGTCTGGACCACCAAATGGTGTCTAGAAATGCCTTGACTAGTGCAAAAGGCATTATAATCCGACGAACAAAATTCTAGACCATTATCCGTCCAGAGATATTTGACATGCTTGTCGGTTTGCTTCTCTATCATAGTCTTCCAATCATGGAAAGTAGCAAACACATGATTTTTATGTTTGGAGAAATAAGCCCATAATGTATGCGAGTAGTCATCAATAATGATCAGCATGTACACTTCACCACTATGCGACTGCACTCTCGCCGGTCCTCATAGGTCAGGATGCACGTACTCGAGAATCACCTTGGTGGTGAACTCCATAAATGAAGTTCTCACAGAACGGGAGCTTCTTGATCACTTGGCTACACAAAAGTTTCTTTTTGCTCAACTCCATCAAACCGGCATCACCCATATGCCCAAGTCTCATGTTCCACAACTTTGTTTTTATCGACATTTGACGAAGGTACCTGAGCATCTCCTATGATGGTAGTGCCCATCAGAAGATACAAATCTGCACTTTACCGAGTGCCCTTCAGATAGACGAGAGAACCTATAACCACTTTGATAACTCCACCGATGAATTTGTAGCCTTCGATGTCAAGACTACTAAGTGAAATCGGGTTCCTTTTCAGCTCGGTTACATGTCTCACATTACCCAAAGTCCGGATAACCCCGTCATACATCTTGATTTGAACGTTACCTTGACCCACTATCTTGCATAAAACACCATTCCCAACCCGAACTGACCCGAGCATGGCTCATAAGTGGAAAACCAGTCACGGTTAGGACACATGTGGTTGGTACATTCGGAGTCCATAATCCACTCGGGTGAAGCACCCACATCAATAGTCACAACCATTAAATCACCCGTATCATCTTTAGCTACATCATCGCGAGGTTGTCTAGCAGACCCCTTTTCTTTGTCTCTATTTTTGTTCTGTAATTTGTAGCACTCATTTATAAGGTAACCCTAATCTGTAGCACTCATTTATAAGGTAACCCTTCTTACAGAAGTTGCAAAACTTTTATTTGACCATGGATTTCGACCTCAAACTCCCTGAGCTCTTGAAATCTCTTGCTAACTATCTCCCTCTCATACTAACGACTTCAACCGCTTTAGTCACATTAGCAATCTGTTTCATCTTGTTCTTTATATTCAAAGATGCATAGACATCCTCCAAGGACGACTCCCAACTATAGATGATGGAATCCATGAAGTTAGCGAACGACGGTGGCAATGAACACAAAAGAATCAAACCCAAGTCTTCCTCATTATCCCCCTGAAGAGATGTTTTTGGATAAAAGGGAACATACTCAATGAATGTGACATCCATAGTGATGAACAATTTTTTCCCAGTAGGATTAAAACATTTGTAGCCTTTTTTGTGGATGGATATCAAGGAAGATACATTTGGTAGCTCGAGGATCAAACTTGGATCAATTGTGATTATGAATGTGGACATAAGACACACGTCCAAACACATGAGTCTGAAAGTTGTTGAGGACAGGTGGGATTCGGGTTAGGACTGTAAGAAAACTTGTAAAGGTGTTTGGAACTTAAGAACTTAAGAATTTCTTTATTGCAAAACAAACGAGGAAACAATTTTTTCAAATATGGGAAACTTGGGCGACCCAATCTATTGTGCCACAACATGATATCACTAGGAATAATAGACGTGGAAACAAACTGCAAGCTGAGGTGTGAGTTTGAGCTCTTACCGAAACCTTCATATAGTACAGCCCATCATCCTCCTTCGTTGTCCCAATCATTGTCCCCGAGAGATCCTGAAAAATACAAGAGGTAGGAATGATGTGAGCCTCACAAGGTTGGGAAGAAGTAAGTTGACTAATGGACAACAAATTATATGAGTTTGGGAACATGTAAAGTGCAGTGTTAGTTGATCTGAAAGCAAGACAGATCCTTTTCCAGCTACTGAAGCTATAGAACCACCAGCAATGTGAACTTTTTGAATGCCCGAGCAAGGGGTGTAGCTAGAAAACAGGTGAGGCGCTCCTGTCATATGGTCCATGGTCTGATGCTCCAGGATCTACGATCCATTCATCAAGGTGAATTACATGAGAACTTGGAACAGTGCTAGAGGTACCTTTTTAGGCTACGGTACATATCTGATGCTCTGAAGTTGATGAGGGCGAGGAGGCAGCAATGAGATGTTTTAGTTGCTCAATTTGTTCGGCTGAAAAAAACAGATTACCAGATGAGCTGACAGAACTATCAGCATGGCATGCCTTTGATTCACCCATGTGATGTGGGCGAGGTTTTTCGGGATGACCATGGAGCTTCCAACAAGCTTCTTTGAGATAGCCCTACGTTTGCAATGCTCACAAAATTTGGTCATGGGTTCCAAAAGGGAGGCTGATCACCAAGGGTGTGATGGGGTACTTTGTTGCAGCAAGAACAGTGGAGTCCATGATTGATTCTTTCTCAGGGCCAATCATGACTTTGTGACGTGCCTCTTCTCTCCACACCTCAGCAAAGGCTTCATGAAGAGTTGGAAATGAGCCGTGGCTCAACACATGACTACGAGCATCGTCCAATTGTAGCTAGAGACCATATAGGAAGTCAAAAACCCATTCATTTTCCACGCGTAGAGTAAAAATCTTGGCATAAGCAGTACACTTCCACTCATTAGGGTAGAACAGGTCTAGTTCTTGCCAAAGAGTACAAAGAGTACCATAGTACTCGGTGACAGACAAAGATCCTGGGGATTGATCTTGAACACCTGAGAAGTATTTTCAGATCTGAATATGTCTCATGAATGGCATTCCGCAGATCTGCAGCAGTTGGGAAAAACATGTAGGTTTTTCTGATGTTGCAGGTCCATAGCGTTGATGAGCCATGTCGTGATCATGGAATTTACAGCATCCCATTGAGGATAATTGGGATCAGTCGTCGTCGCCGCAGCTGGAGTTGCACCAGTAACATAGCCAATGCGTCCTTTGCCACACAGGAACAGAGAGACAGACTGAAACCATTGCAAAAAGTTTTTCCATTTAGTTTGTGAAAAGGGTTATGTGCAATGATGAATCCGATGAGGCTGCCGAGAAAGGAGGGGTTGACTTGTGGAGAGAGTCATCATTCGACTTCTCCATATCATGACGAGTTATTGGCTGATCGAAGAAGGAATGATTATACAAATTTTTACGGGCTCTATAACCATGTGATTTGAATAAGGATAATTCTTATTCATATTGTACCTTGAAACAAAAGGATACAAGCAACTTAAATAGGCATAAGCTATTCGAGGAGAATCACAAATACAAGGAAAGCACTAATTACAGAATATTGACAATACATAAATAGAAGATTGATTATCAATCTATTTACAAGAAAATATTTACCAAATAATTCTAAGATTATATGCCAACACATTATATTTGGAGGCAAATTATATATAAGTATAATATATAGGGGGCCTTCTTTTGAGAACCGTGCAATTTGTTAGATCCGTGAGATCCAATATAAACCACAAATTGTATTAAATTAATTCGTAAACTAGGAAATTAGTAATCTTGAATAAAAAATTTAAATAAAGATTATTATAGATACTTTACAAATTTTGTCTCTCCTCTCGTTAACAACATAAGCTTAAAAAAATAGAACTAAACTTAACAAGTAACCTAACACATTGTGAACACCAGATATCCTAACACATTGTGAACACTAGGTAACCTAACAATTATCACCAAGTTATTGTTGTAATCACAAGTGAACACGATGTGCACACATGTAAACACGAGAACACCAAAACCAAAAAACAACAGATCACTAAAAACATTTTGTAAGGACTTGATACACATTGTGAACAAAATCAATAATCGAGTTTGAACACCCGTCAAACATCTCTTGTGAATCCAAAACCAAAAATTTATAGTATCCAAAACCAGATACATTTCATTCTTTTGCACTCATTGCTGCAGCTACACAGAGGCATAGCACGGGAAGCAGTTCGCAAATCACTGGTCCTTTTGAAGAATGGAAAAGATCCAAAGAAACCCTTTTTACCGTTAGACTGGTATGCTAAAAGAATTCTTGTAGCTGGAGCTCATGCTGATGATCTTGGCTATCAATGTGGAGGATGGACCGCTACATGGGAAGGAACAAGTGGCAGAATTACTACAGGTGATGCACCCTTCTTGTGGTAAATTCACGTTTGACTTTGGGAGTCAAATTGGCTACTTTTCAGCTTCAAAATTAGATTATGTCAGTTTAAATTTGAATAATAAAATGGCTACTTATTGACTTATTCTGGTGTGGCACCGGTAATAAACACTTTCGAGTGTTTGGATAAACAACTTATACCGGTGCCAAATCGGTAATAAGGAGTTTTTGAAGAAGTTAAACCCTTCTGACTTATAATAAGTTGATAAGTGCTTTTGTAGAAAAACATAAGTTGTTTCAAATAAGCAATTCCAAACACCCCCTAAAACGTCAGTTATAAAAATTATTCATGTATATTTCCATTATGCTAGAATTAAAGTTAGATATCAAAGTCAGCAGTATAGGGGGTACGGACAGGGGGGGATTTTGGTATACGACCTTAAGGGGTCCCATGTCACTGATCAATTGTCCCAATGTGATATAATATAATTTACGACTCTTAAAGCTGTCAGTCATTCGATGATTTATACCACGTCATGACATCAGCCGGGAAACTGAGAGGCTACAATATCATATCGAAGCTAAATTTGAGTTCTGATGGTCACATAACACAAAAAATCTAACCCTGAATCGTTGAAATTGAATCTGGTTACGTACTGTTTTGTATTGTATTTTATAAATATAAATATAATTAGATTTTACTTTATATTACCGTAATTATTTTGTGCCACCACTGAAAAAAATTCTGGGTGTTAAACTTAAGGCCTGAATTAATGAATTTATGATTTTTGAACTCTAGGCACGACGATTTTGGATGCTGTAAAGGAAACCGTCGGAGATAAAACAGAAGTGATATACCATCAAAACCCATCATCAGAAACCTTGGCTAATCAAGATTTCAGCTTCGCAATCGTGGTTGTTGGCGAAACTCCCTATGTGGAGAGCATGGGAGACAATTCAGAGCTCACGATTCCACTCAACGGAAATGAACTGATAACCTCCGTCACTAGTAGATTGCCGACACTAGTGATCCTAATATCTGGAAGGCCTTTAGTTCTAGAGCCGGAGGTTTTTGGAAACACAGATGCTTTTGTGGCTGCTTGGTTGCCTGGCGGTGAGGGAGGAGGAATCACGGATGTGATATTTGGGGATTACGAGTTTGAAGGGAAACTTCCAATGACGTGGTTTAGGAGAGTCGAACAACTTCCAACAAGTGCTGGAGAGGATAACTATGATCCCCTTTTCCCAATTGGCTTTGGGTTGAAGAGCAAGCAGGTTAGCCTGTAAAATGTTAACATTTTCTTGCATTAAGCTTGTTACTGTAAATTGCACTAGATAGTTAGCAACTTTTTCCAAGTCTTATCTTTCATAAATGCAGTGCTCAACAATGGGTGCCAGAACTGAATTTTGGGCACCATCTGTGGCACCCATTTCTTTTCCACCCAAAATCTTGACTGATAGAGGCTACCTTTGTCCTCTTTCTTGCACCATTTTGGTAACTGTGGGTGTCCGGGACCACATGTGCGTACTTCGACTTATCCCATGAGCATTGAAGTTAACAACTAGACAAACCCTCCGGTGGCCCTATAGGGACTTGGACTGGTAACGTCTAGGGAGCAAACCCAGATCTTATTAGTGGAGCTACCCCTCAACCCTCAAGGTTTCTTCTTTCACCATTTTCTTAGATACTCGGTTGGATATATGACGTTTTATGGCTTTGTTCAACATTTCGGATACACAAGTGTTTAGGCTCTTAGATTTGTTTTAGGTGTGAGAGTGACTACTGAAAGAACACGAGAGGTTGGGAGCAAGTAAAGAGATAAAAAGCAAAAGACCGATAAATCGTAGGTGCTAAGGGCATTTTCTTTTACCAGATTCTCTCATAGTCAATCTTGCGTTACAAGTTACTCAAATGACCTTTTAAGACTCTTCAAGATTAAGGTCATCTAACCTTGAGTCCAACTTAATCGGCAAAGAAAGGCTAAGAACATAGGGCTCCTCCCCATACGTCGCCAATTCGAGTCTCCCATGGCCACCGCGGATTTTACCGGCTGTTATCTTCAGGGCCACCGGGGATTATATTGGTTGTTATCTTCAAGGCCATGGTCTAGTCGAGGTGTGCACAAGAATACCCAAACACCCACAGTTACCAAAAAGAAAAGATCATTGTCATTTTTGTTATTCAAGGTTAGTTTACAGTGCTCTCGCTCCCAATTGTGGTGTAGGTCCCGCTTCTTACCCTTAGGGTATCATATCCTTATTGTATAGGCCCCTTCTTTTGTACGGGTGCATTTTGTCTGAACATCTCTACGACCTGCGATTAAACCATACACCAATCTAAAAGGGGAAGTCCAAATCAAACAGACATCCATTCTAATCTGATTTCACCCTCTCCGCATCATTCTACCTAATAGAATAAGAGATACGATCATCGGGAATCACCTTCCATATAGCGACAAAGAATCTGAATGCTTACCAGGAATATTGAAGGGAATTAAATAACAAGTAGACGTGGTGCTACTTATATAGTATCAATCTATGGTGTTAAATCTAGGTGGGTATCTTTGTATGTCCTTGTTTGTTGATCAAAGTTAGAATAAAGCAACCTATCATATATCCCCTTTTTGTTCTCCACCGTTTTTCAAATCCGAACCAAACGAACTCAATACATCTCACCCGGAGGTAGGGTCTGGGAAACGTAAGATGTACCTCTAAACCAGATAGTAAAATGGCTGTTTCCATGAAGATCCAAGAGAAAGTCGAATAAGATAAGAGTTCTAGAAAGTTGGTAAGCATGTACAGACCTTCAAGCATTGTTGCTCTGGTTGTACTTTTTGGTTCTTGCACCTTTGAGAATATGAGAACTAATGTACTACTTTTATTGCATAAGGTACAACTTCCAGGAAAAGAATCACCTTTTTCTGGGTATCCCTAGCAAGTTGCAGGGAGAATGTAGCTGGTTAAATAATGAGAAAGTAGAAAGGGGTTAGTTTTGTCATTTTACCATTCTTTAGTTTATAGATGGGGACTGAAGCTGAACATGAATATACTAATGACTATTATGCTGTGCAAGTGGCATGGTTCTGATTCTTGTGCCCTTTATAGCTAGGATACATAGGAGTAATTAGAGTACATCCATAAAAGAAGTTGTCACCGGTCGTAACCGCCGGTCCCATAACCGGTCCCGGTTCTTGGCCGCTCCCAGTTCCTGTCTCCGACGGTCCCGGGCCTGGCCGGGCCGATGTGGCCATCACTACCTTTGAGTACCAGTTTTCATATAAATCTTAGTTTAACGGATTGAATGTTTATTTGAAAGTAAATGTGTGTTGAATGGATTGAATGCAGATAACCATATTTTTATCCGTTAGTTATCCAATATATACAAATAAGTAATATCTTATACTGGAAAAAAAAAAAAGCACTACAAAAAATCGTGTGAGAATATGAGTTAAGATGATAAGCATAAGAAGAGATCTAAATCCTTGATCACTTTTAATCTCACCCCTGCCTCATGAGTCGTGCTTCTCATGTGAATTGATGCGGTGCATCTCAATGCATCTTATTAAGGTTGATCTTCAATTAAGATTGATCCAAGGGTGAATATCTCTTCTCACCGTAATTTCTATTCTCACTTGAACCCAACCCTGTGTTAAAATCGGTACATTTGCTAAATGAAATGAACCCCTCTTATAAATTCCCTCTCACACATGTCAAAATTAATCATCATTTTGTTTTTATATTTTCTTTACAAACGTGGACGTTCGGGCCAACTTGCGTCTATCTCGACTAATCTCATGAGTTGCAATAAGCAATAAATCCGAAACGGAACCGGTTTCTAACTGCTGCTTCCTGCCTTGAAGTTAACAATTAGGAAAACCTTAAGTGGGTTTAAGGGGTTTGGAATTGATCTCCAATGGAGAGTACTCTTATCTGATTAACCCAAAAGAGAAGAGGTTTGTTTTAACACCTGAAAACAGTTATACAGCTTCTTTAAGCTACATGAAGTTGAAAATTTTCACTTGATAGAGGGATTATCAGTCTGATTGAAAAGCAGAATAAAAACATGCATCTTTGAATTTCTCGGCATACACTCCTTTATACACATAAAACAATCATAAAGAAAAACGAATAAAAGTTTTAACAAAATCTTGATTTCACTGATCAAGATTCTTTGAAAGTTGAAATGATATGGGAAAAGTTGGATTGGATTCCTTTTTCTAATCAAGATTGCTATCAATAGTCCATTCACACTTAACCCAACCCTACTGTTGACTTTTACACCATTTTGGTTTGTATTTGAAACCATCTTTAGGTATCAATATGGATGGCTTAAGGGGCGTTTGCCAAATCCTTAACGATTAAATGTTTACCGGGTGTCATTTTACCATGCATACCGGGTGAGCATGGCAAGAACCAATAATTTTACCTGATTTTTTACAGTAAGTGCTTACCGAGTAAAAGATGTTTAACAATAATCCAGATAGGTAGTTGAGAATATCACCCGATACCAGTAAACATTTAGTATAAAACCCATTTAATTGTCTTCAAGAAAGTCTTGAACCATTTCAAGAAACTTGCTCTGGTTGCTCTTTAATTTTTTTTTTTATTAACCTGGATATTCAATCCGTTATACGAGCCGACTAATTCCAGGACGACCATCTGTTTTACAGATAACTCGAAGTCACCGCATTTAAACCTCTGTAATCACAAGAGGATTTTTGTTCCTTCTTGGATTTTAAAAAGAGGTGCAACATGAGGACTTTTCTGGGCTTGTTGAGAGGTATTCAAAATGGAGGTCAAAGACTAAAAGTCAAAATCTCATGATCCTATGCAATACCACTACTACTACTACATAACAGAGATTCAAACAGAGATAAAAAGAACATCTCCTTTTGACCAAAAAAGAAAGATTAACAAACACCAAATACAGTTTCTCAAGAATCTTGATTTGTACAAGGAAAATCATGCTTAAAGTTTCATCATAGGATGATGCTTCATGTTGGTGGAATTTCGGTTTCGAACATGGGTCAACGAAAGTCAACCGTCGACAACTAGAATCTTTTTTGGATTAGGTGTTAGAAAAAATGGATCGTGGTGCTCAAAAGTTGTATCTGAAAAAGCGACTTGGATGCAATGACCGGTTGTACAGTACAAGTACAACCAGAATAGCATCCGTACGAGATCATTGCTCACGCGTAGCCGAGGGATTGCGGAAGTCCATTTCACATCTGTTCTCGAGGTTTTTTTTAGAGAGTAATCTGATGAGTTTTTACATATTCTTAAAAGAAACAAATCCTAATCCTGACTAATTCATTCTCAAAGGGCAAAACCGAACAACACTAACGTGCTAAACGGCTAAATATTCACATTGTAGATAAGACAATAAGAGAATACGGAAAACACCATGAAAAAACATAGAAGAGAACTACCAAATGATGCGAAAATAGAAAGCGTTCCAATCGTGCGTGTAAACTGGTTTCCGGGCTCACCGCTCATCCGTGAGGGTACTGCATCTGAAAAACCAAATTCTGAGGTCCACCGTAAGGTTCGTGTAAACCAGCACCACCGCCAGCGGCAAAAGAGTTCCCGCCATATCTAGGAGACATAAAGAGATCCCCATGTGTTTCGGTGGTGGTCGGATACCATTGATCCTGGGAGGTGAGGTGGTTTTCGGTGAGATTGACGGTCGTTATATCGTGAATGCTTGCTCTTCGCTTATCTTTCCCACCGGAAAGTTGGCGGATGAAATACTTCTGAGCATGGCTTGCAACTTGAGTTGGGGTTCTTGTGACCACAAAATTTCTAGAAATATTCCTCCAATCTCCTTTCCCATACTTCTTTAGCCCCAACAGAAACAATCTGTAAATTGAAATCCAAAAAACCCATGTCAAATCTTGAGAATTATGATATAGATACAGAATTTTTGTATCTAAACAACACAGTGAGTAAAGAAACTGAAGGGCTGAAGTTACTTATGCTCTTCTTCTGTCCAAGGAACACCCTTTTTCCTTTCTTGTTCAAGGGGGCGAAGACCGGGGGCGGCGGCGGAGGATCTCTTCACGCACCCATTGCTGTTGCCCCATTCTAAAGTGAAAGGAGAAGTGCTGCAATTATAACCATATTTGGGATAAAACCCTGCTTCAATACTAGTCACATCATCTTCCAATTCCTTATACTGCTGGAGGACGTCCGCCACCGTCTTCCCGGGGACCATCTCCGCCACCTTCTGCCACCGATCAGGTGTATCCTTATCGAACTTGGCAAGAGCATTCTCAAACAACTTGTTCTCAACTGGACTCCAAACTGTGCTCTTTATGCTATCTTCCATCATCCAACTTGAAGAATTGGACAGGATCACAGTCTCCCACTTCATCAGAAACCCAATTTACAATCCAAAATCAGATATTTGCAAGGGTTTTTGATGATTGAAAATGTGGGGAGGGTTTTAGAGGATTAAATCAAGAAGCATTTCGAAAAATGGAATCAGAATAGCCTTTTTCTTCTTTCTCTCTTTTGTTTGCATCCACAGCCAACCACCCAACCAACCTACCCCTTGAAGGAATCTTTAAAAGACCCACCTTTTTAAAATTAAAGGAAATACTTCCCCCAAAGATAGAGGGGGTGTGAGAGAGAGAGAGAGAGGTATCAGCAAAAGCAAATCCACTCTCTGTTCTTTCTTTCTGTCTTGCTGTTATAGAAACATCTGAACAAGAAGAGCTAGAAATGGTGAACAAGATCTGAACCCATTTAGGTGTCTGAAACTGTGAGAAATCTTGAAAAGGGGGCAGTCTGGAATGAAGCTCACCCAAAATGGATTTCAATTCCAAAAAAGCTGGAAATGGAATCTGGTGCTGAATCCTTAGGACTTTGGGTTCTGTGAAGAGGGCAAAGATTGGTGCTTTTCTCTTGGTCCATGAGTAAACCAGAAAAGGGTAAAGGAGAAACAACCATACCCTCTTCAACAAATGAATCTCATCTAAAAGTTAGAACAGCAGAGAGGTGGTGGGGTGGGGTGGGGTGGGTGGTGAATTATGATTGGATGAGATGGTGTCTGTAGACACTGCCAGCTTACTAGTATTTTAATAAGCACCCATTCTTCCCCATGATATACAAATGTTGTTGGTAATTCTATTTTAGTAGCAGTGAACAGGGTGTTAATGAGTTAGGTTGATCGGATCGGGTTGAAGACATATGAATAATTCAATCTAATATTTGTGGTTTGAAAAATCTTAACCCAACCCAATTCAAATCGTACGGGTTGATCGGGTTGGTCGAGTTGATACTTTGGTACATTAAAATATTTCTCTACTCATAATTTTTTTTTCATCATCAATCATTTGATACAACTTATCCATATTTTTTACGTATATCACATTTAGTTAATTTTCTCAATTTACGTATATATGTTTACAATTACTGGACATATATACGAATGAGTTATATAGAGATGTGAATAGATTGAAAAGATATGTATATGAATAGTGTACGTGATAATGTAATTGTCTAGTCTATATATTTATAGAAATTCAATAATAATTCAAGAAATAAATGGATATCGGGTTCATCGGGTTGGGTTGAGTTCAAATAATAGTAACCCAATATCAACCTAATACTTACGGTTTGAAAATTTTATAACTCGATTAGACATCGGGTTGCTTCGGGTTAAGTTATTTCGCGTTGGTTGGGTTGGGTTGATCGGGTTGGTGAGCACCCCTAGCAGGGACGGGCATATAATTTTTTTTTCAAACGGTGGTACCATTTGACTATAAGAAAGACTATAGGGAAAAAATTTCAAACGGTGACACCATTTGACTACAATAAACAAATATATATAAGAAAAAATCAATCGGTGGCACCATTTGACTAAGAAAATGATACTAACGCGATTTGAACTTGGGCCTGGGGTGTTATTTTCCTTGCAAATCAACTCTACCAAATAAAACTTGTTGTCATTGTAGTTTCAAAATACATACGGTGGCATACAATAGATTATACAATTGCACCTTTCACAAACCTAAAACTTTTTACCTTTAGACGGAGGAATAATACGGTAACATGTGCTACCATATACACCATTATAGGTCCATCAGTGTTTAGTAGGATTTAAAGAAATAATATATTTGTTTTGGATTTGGGAAAAGTAGAATGGATTAAAAGAATGAAATAGCAACCTACTTTCATAAAATTTCTTATTATAGCATTCTATTTTTGTTTTTCTTTATTACAGCAATGTACTTTCGAATTATTTTTTATTAAGGCATTATACTTTAAAAAATCTACTCATAATAGCAATGGGTAACCTGTTACTTTTTAAACCGGTTAACCTTTTGACTTTTTTGCTTGTGTGGCTTTAATGAGGTGATGTAGATGTCACATCATTTTGATGACTTAACTAAAATTAAAATAAAATTTTATTTCAAATTATTATTAGTGATTTTCATTTTTCATTGTTATGATCTAAAAAAACATTTAATTTTTTTTATTAAGCTGCATTCAAATTAAATATTCTTAGAGTAAAATATTTATTAAATAAATATGAAACACCATTTTTGAGATATATTTTGTTTGTAAAAAAGGTAACTTTTCCTATTTTATGTTGTTCAAATAAATACATACATTTTAAAGTTCTCTTTAAAATATTAACGAAATAAATTGTTATCTACATTTTTTTAATATTGTTATATTAATAAATATTTCAAAAAAGTCTAATTAATTTAATATATTTATACGTCAAGTAAAAAGTTTTTGAACAAATATAATATATTATTTAAAAGATAATATTTTTTTGGTAAAAAAATGAATAATTCTTATTTTCTTTTTTCAAAAAACACATACTTTTTAAAAATATTAGCGAGATAAGTTGTGTTCTACTAGTTTTATTGATATTGGTATATTAATCAATAATTTAGAATTTTTTTAATTCATTTAATACATTTATTAAATAACATGTAAAATATCTAAATCTTAAAATTAAAAATACAGTGTTTAATAAGAACTAGTAGATACTATAATAAAATAATTTTGAAAGTACAATGATGTAGTAAGAAAGTCACATCATTATAGTACATGTGGACAGCCTACGTAGACAATGAGGTGACATAAAAACCTAGTATAATGGGTAAATTTAAAACAAAAGGTTACCCAATGTTATAATGGGTAAATTTTTAAAGTACAATGTCCTAATAAAAAACAGTTTGAAAGTACATTGTTGTAATAAGAAAAACTGAAAATACAATGTTATAATAAAGAAGTTTATGAAAGTAGATTGCTATTTTGTGCATTTGTCCAAAGTAGAATCATAATTTCTTTATTTAACTTTTACTAAATATTTTCACTTTTTAATAAATGAATATGTCAAGATTCTAACACCTTATATTATTTAAAGTCATTATTATATTTAAATCAATGAGAATAAAAATTATAATGAAAAGAGTAGGAAGAGATCTACATTTTTAAATCAATTTTAATTAAAGAGTTCCACTAAATAAACACTAATGAGAAACACTATATCATTTCCCTTTTATAACGTAATTTATGGGTTGGTTTGCAATCAAAAGTGATCAAGGGTCAAAATCATTTCTTACATTTCTCAGATTAACTTTTATTCTCACACGATTCTTCGTCATACTAAACGAACCTCTTTTTGGTAGTAAATAAACCATAACATACATTATGTTATCATATTTAGAGATGGCCAAACACCAGTTCCTATCTGAGATTTTTTTTTCTCTTGTAAGCAGTTCCATTGTAATCGATTCTGGTCTCGACTAAAAATACCTGACGCGTTCTTCTTGTACAAAACCCCGTCCCTGGCCGGACCCAAATCCGTCCCAAACTTATTTTTCTCCAAAAATCAATTTTGAACATAACCGATCCTTACCAATCCAGGTCCCGGTCCTTGAATTTTTGTAAAACCATTACCGGTTCCGGATCGTCAATCCATAACCGATCCTTACCAATCCAGGTCCCGACCCTGGACCAAACAAGGTCCATTTTAGCCATCTCTAATCATATGTCTTAAAATGAAACCAACCTATTGATTTGATATTGAAATAGATTTGTTTTAGAGGTAAGCTAAATACACATCTACTTATTAACTTTTACCTCATATATATTAATACTAAATATCACTTTTTATACTTTTAATATATAATTAACTTGATTTTGATATATATATATATATATATATATATATATATATAGGTTCACGTGAGACTAAGGTTTTTTCGTGAGATATGTTCACTGATAAACTTTATAAGCTAATGATCTAATGGTCTAAAGTTGCACGGTGACAATTTTGTGATTATTGAGAAGTCTCGTGGCAATTTTGTGATTATGAATGTTCAGATTATAGATCTAATATATGGGTTGAGAATTGGTCTTATGGCTCTTATGAAAAACTCTTGGTCTCACATGATACCAAGTCTATATATATATAAGAAATTGGCCAAAATAGTTCTTTGATTTACCCAAATGTCTCTACCTATGCAAATCTCACCTCCTCCACTTGAGGACCTGGCTAAAAGACAAAAAACCTAGATTCAGCCCAGGTTCGCAATTGCGACGGTCAGGTTCGCAATTGCGGCAGTACCACTTGCTAACCTAGGTTGAATTTGATTTTTTTTTGTCTTTTAGCTAGATCCGTAAACGAAGAAGAAGGTAAGACTTGCGTAGATAATGACATTTGGATAAATTAGATAGATAAATTATTAGGATATCAATTTATATGAGATAAATAAAAATTTAATATTATAATTAATTAATATGTGGTGGCACATGTACAAGGAGATTGATGTGACAAGCGTCTCCACCATGATTTATAAGCTTATATATCTTTCTCTTTGTTGTCAGCCTATTGGTAGCTAGTTTCCATCTTTGGGTGGGCCCCCCTCCTTATGAAATAAGTACAATGACTCGTGTGAGAATGAAAGTTAATATGAGTATATGACAAGTGTAGGAATAGATCTTCATCTTTGGATGTATATTAGGATGAGATTTTTATTGAAATGAGATGTACATGAGCAAACCATGTATCAAGAGCGATTCATGGATGAGTTTGAGATTAAACGTGATCAAAGGTCCAGATTTCTTTTTAGGCTTCTCATCTTAACTTTCTTTCTCATGCGATCATTCACCTTTATTCATAACCACTAATGTTAACTGACTAGTTTATAGTAAATTAATCATGCTTAATTAGAGAAGAACAAAATGGGATTGGAATCGGGCTCATAACATGTATAAACTAGTTCTAGGTTTATAATCAATCCCATATTTTTGAATTTTTTTTAACATATAATATGTGTGTATATATATATATAATGTTTATTGATATATATATATATATATATATATATGAGCGATCAAATGAAAATTACTCCAATTTGTAAAAACCGT
>NC_037536.1:9898448-9900238 GCF_001531365.2 Cynara cardunculus var. scolymus | reverse complement strand
GATTAACACTCTCCACAATAAAAATGATTAATCAACCTCTCATAATTACAAAAAAATGAACAAAATGAAAAATTATGATTGGTTGAATGCGGTTTGCACGGTTTGTACAAATTGAGTGGTTTGCATTTGATCGTTCCCCTATATAGATATATATATATATATATATATATATGTTGTAAATATATGTATATGTGTATGTGTGTTAATGCTTGTGTAAATATAAAATCTAGTACTCACGTCCAATAGACCGAAACCGGTTATAACAAGGTCTTGATTAGTCCCAAGTGTCCTAATCGGTCATTTGTGTAACTGGTCTATTAACTAGGTCTAACCCAAACTTTTATAACCAGTTGTACCCATGGATCTGAAAAGTGATCAAATAACTGATTCTACAGGTTCCGGACTTCTAGTAATCGGAAATTTTCACGTTTTCATCATAAATTTTAAAAAATACGATCCATTAGTTTTTTTACTGTTATATTTGGTTTCTCAATTATCAGTAGATCTATTTGCCATCCTCAATATTGTCATTGTAAATATTTTACTGTCGTTTATGTTATTCCGATCATGATATTGTTATAATTTGTCACAAATCTAGATACGTTATTGCAAGTCCAGTATTTACCGTAACATAAGCCCCAAAGTTCTGAAAATAAACGAGCAAGAACAACAATGAATTAAAATTCTTTGTGTTTATATAGAAAAAGGACATGCGTAAGATGTCGTCATTATGTTAGAAGAAATTGCTCGGAGGCATTTTCATGAGAACATTTTATGGAAACTAAGGGGCAATTTACCAAACATTTACCCAGTAACAGTTTACGAGTAAAATTCAACATTATCATTTACTTGTCACGTAAGATTTTAGTCCACCAAAACGGCACCGTATGCAACAATTTACCCAGTAAACGCTAACCGTGATAAAAGTCGTCGTCCTCACTTACCTGGTAAATTCCTTGGTTCTTGCCTCGCTTGTACCAGGTAATAATCTTGGTCATTACCATATTCATCCGATAAGGTAATATGACTTGATAAGCGCTTACCCGAGTAAGCGTTTGATAAACGGTTCCTAAAATTATAATGAAGTGTTCCCTTTTATAATTGTAAGAATGTAACACCTTAATCAATAAGCATTTCCATATTAATTTCTGCATGACATATTCGTAAAGTCATCATATGCTTTTTTTTGAAGTATATAATATTTATATACGACAAATGCAACAAATAAACTCACACACCCTCCTCACCTATGATAAGGTTTGAACCCCTGACCTCCTAGAAGGTCAAGGGCTACGATACCGTTAGGCCAAAGGCCCTTTGGTAACAACTTTTACATGCACTACTTATTAGGGTTTTGCAAAAGTGACCGTATTTAGTGATGCGCATATTGATCTCCTTTTATAATACAATAATACAATTAATTAAGGAAATACAAAACAAACTTTCTTAAGTCATAGGATCTTGTAATCCGGCTCTATCACTACCAGCTGTACATGATCTTGATTCAGATATGCACGTCGACAAACAAAGTTGAAAATCCAGAAAGCTTTATAAGTATATATCACACCGTTGGAGGCAACCTACTGATTCGTTAGGCTGATTTTGGTATATAACCACCAACAAGCAATGTGTCGACTTTTACACTATTATTACAGACGAACAACTTTGTTGGTCCCAAAAGGGTCTACAAGAATACTAAACAGTTTGTAGAAGGGGGGGGGGATGAATACAAACACAATTTTCAAATTTAAAATATATATTGATAAAGAAGATCAATACAGATTTTACAA
>NC_037536.1:9895516-9898348 GCF_001531365.2 Cynara cardunculus var. scolymus | reverse complement strand
TCAATGATTATCCTAATTATATTTTAGATTTTTTATATTTAAAATGAGATGTTTATCATGTATTTGTTTGTGTTTATCTGCAGTTAATTACAGGAATTCAGATATGAGACGGATAGGGATGAAATCGTTTAGGGATAAACGGGTTTTAGAGTTTTACGAGTTTTTAAGAGTTTTAGCCAAATGATTTATAAGATAGTATAGATAGTATAGATAAGGGTTGGTTTTCGATAAGAATGAAAGTTGTAGTGAAAATGTTAAGAAAGGATTGCCACCCTTGAATAGATTTTAATAGATACTCAACAATGATGAGATGCACCGTGATGCATCAGATTAATTCTCATATCAAGCGCAATTCATAGGGTGGGGTGAGATTAAAAGTTATCAAGAGTCCAGATCCAATTTAACGCTTCTCATCTTAACGTTCATTTTCTATTTATTTATATATATATATATATATATATATATATATATATATATATATATATATATAAGTTTGATTTAAGTTTGTGCTTGAGCATTGTTCAAGTTTTATTTGTGTTTCAAGCGAGTTCAAGTTGTGTTCGAGATCGAGAATTGGCTATCGATTTCAAGTCGAGTTTGTATTTTAGCTACTTGTGAGTTTTTGAGTCGAGTTTGAGTCAAATATATTAATACTCGAGCTCGGCTCATATCATTAACACTCCTTTTTTGAAACTGGAATTAAAGTAGTAGATTGACTTATTTGAAATTAATTGCACAATTCATAACACACACTGTGTATGTATTCAACTTCAGTTAATTAATGGCTAATGATTTTTCTTTATGTGGGTGTATTTGGTGCAATCTTTGCGGGGAAAATCACCAAAATAACCAATTTTTGCTTAATACATTAACAAATTTACCACTTTTCAACCTTTTATCACAAAATAACCACCTAGATCACCCCAGGGGCGATTTAACCATAAGGGCGCAATTTGACCATGATTTTACCATAAAAGTATGGAGGGGTCCCACATGTATCTAATTTGGGGAACACAAATCAGATATTATACTTGAAAAAGCCAAATCGCCCCCAAATACCCTAAATCGACCCTGAGGGCGATTTTGACTCCTATTTTGTCCTCTAGTGAGGATATTCTATAACGCATCGATTTGACGATTCAGAGGTGTTTTTTGAGGCATGGGGGCGATTTTGGGACTTTCTTCCATTTATGCCACATACCAGCAAAGGAACATCTAAATATAGTCGTCATCTTCTGGCTAACATGGGCAATAAACTTGCACAATTAAAAAAAATATACAACACAAAAGGCATTCATATCATTTTATTATATAATACAAAGTCTTACATCACATCTACTTACTCGTTGCCAAACAAAGAAAGATATGATCGTTGGCTCAGATGATTGGGTGACGGCATACTATTGTTGGGGCCTCTCCACGACCTTGAACCAGTTAAAGCTGGGGCCTCCATCTCCTGGTCATCAATATTCTGGAGGTCGATGATCAGGATAGTACCATCCATGAACTTCTTCATGTCATCGACGCACGGGTCGCCACGTCCACCAGCAGAACTGCTGCCCCTACCAGACATAGGGCTACCTCTACTACCCCGATGGGATCTACCGCACTCTCTGTGTGACATCTCTTGAAAAAACAAACATTGAATTCTATCCTGGAAAAAATAAAGACAAATTTGTCGCTAATTTGCGAGGGATTTGCGAGGGAACGTCCGAAAATCCATTATGTCGATGGATTAACCCTGAACCCTAATCCAAAAATTCATTCAGTGATGGATTAACGATGGAATTGATTCTTGGATATTCCCTCGCTAATCAGCGATGGATTAGCGACGAAATGGATTTTGGCCTATCCGTTGCTGATTAGCGAGAGAGTTTTTCCGTCGCTAATACTCCGTTTCTAGTAGTAAAATCAAAAAGTTATCAAAATTGGTATACCTTCCACGAAGTGAACATATAGTGACCATATCGTTTTATCCTTCATCCATCTTGAAGTCAATATTCATCCTTAAAAGCAAGTCATCAAGAACATCTAGGTGGTATCCTTTATCGTGTAACTAAATGATGTATTAAGAAGGATTGAACTATTTGTAATTGTCGTCATGAGATATAGTTCTTACCATTTTACCAGGTATCGTTTATGGTGGTTTTCATCCTATTTTTCGAAAATCATGTTTTCACCCTGGACAACTTGCGAAGCGGTGAGAACCACCCCTCTATCTCTTGCAATTCATGTGGGAAACCAAGATGTATCGTTTAAATTCGGAAGTGGTTGTACTAACCAAGATGTATCGTTTAAATTCAAAAAAATAATTATCGTAGTTGTTTTAAGACTGAAATTTCTTTCAAGTTAGGCAATATTTGGAAGAAAATTATGGTTGATTAATTTGACCACCATCTATTATACATAATTCAACTTTACTGGTCAGAGTTTAACATTTATACATGTTACTATACAAGAAATCAGACAATTGCACGTTGGTTTGAACGCCACCGCCAACAAATGTTCCAAAACTTTCGCCGATGGGTTCGTGATGGCAAGATCTTTTGTTAAGGTTGGTCGGTGATTGGGTTTTTGCATTCGAAATGGAGGAACAGTTCGTAAGCAACGCTTACCAGTGAATAAAAACCCCGTAAAAGCCGCATATATATAGTTAAATATAAACATTGCATAAACAATTTAGTCAATTTTTCTAATTTCAATGGAGCTATTTGAATGCGTCACGCTTGGAAGTTGGCTAGATTCATCTATATAGAAAATAAATATTAAAATATAGTCATAACATAAAAATCAATATATATATATATATATATATATATATATATATATATA
>NC_037536.1:9882536-9895221 GCF_001531365.2 Cynara cardunculus var. scolymus | reverse complement strand
TTCACAAGATTAAACAATTTCATGAAAAAATTTCATAAGATTAAACAATGAAATCGACAGATGAAGGTGGTTTGCATGGTTTACACAAATGAGAGGGGTTTTCATATGATCACTCCTATATATATATATATATATATATATATATATATATATATATATATAGTGGGGGGTCCAGAAACTTTTATAGTTGGACGCACACTTAAGGGTATTGAAATAAAAAACTTCAAAACCAAATAATTCATCCGGATGAAAACGGTTTTGGGTTTTCCTTTTCGGCTTAAATGATTTTGTTAACCGAATAAAGATAACTTATTCAAGTCGATTTTCAGTTCACTTTTTACTAATTCATCGAGGTGTATAATTTTTATATTTTATATTTTGAACGAAAATATCATTGTGTGTTGTAAATGGACCAATTAACAATCAGGATATCAAGTTGGGGCCCTTGTCTTGTTCTTATTGGACACACAATATAGAAAAATTTACTAAACAAATCTTTTTATATTTTTTTTAAACTGATGGGTTTGTTGGGGGCCTAGGACCCCTACCACCATGCACCAGATCCGCCTCTCTCTATATATCACAATAATTAAATTAGAACCATGAATATTTTACAAACTCGTACGAACCATTATAAAAATATATTTTTTCATGATTTTTGTTCTTCAAAACCTATGATTTAAAATATTGTTTTACATATGTTTGTGTTTATCTTGTGAAAAGATTACATGTGGAAATTTTTTTTTGGTTCACCTAGTGAAATGAAAAATATATATAAAAAATATGGTGAAATAAAAATACATGTAAGACTAGTATATTATGAAACAAATATATGTTAATCAATATCTTAAATCCTAACATTTGATGAAAAAATATCATATAAAAAATATTTTTGTATCGGTTTTCATGGTTTTGTAACATATTTGTGTTTCTCATTTGATTTAACGTATATAGGAAGAATTATACGATAAGCTAATTAATTTGCGAGAAGACGAGAAAAAATATGAGTCACATAATCCATTAATTAAAAAATAACATAAAAAATTAATAATTAAAATATTACCATTTTGAATTGGATAAATTTTTAAAAATCTAATTATATCTATTCGATTTATTTATTTTTTTAATTTACTAAATTCATAATTACTTTATAGAACTTTTTTTCTAGATATATGTAAATAAAAAAAATTCAAAATTTTCATCAAATATCGTATGTGAAATCTACAATTAATTCATAATATTTTCACCATTTTTTTTTCAAATTTTTGGATCCACGTTTTGAATCATATGTGATAAACTTCGTTTAACATATGATCTATATGATCCGCGATGTTAATTTTTGTACATATGACATAGATAATATGCGTCTGAATATAAGTGACGTATTATCACATGTGATAATATTTAAATCACAAAAGATCTATAAATGTAAATATACATAATCACATATAATTAATAAAAAAAATCTACAATTATCACATATGATTAACAAAATATCTGCAATTATCACATATGAATTGATCGTGTATATCACTTGTGATATTTGTTGAAAATTATGAAATTATTTTATCAAAAGTATATCTAAACTTTTTTATTTAGAACTTGATAAAGAAAACTAATTAATTATTTAAAATTAAAAATAAATAAAACAAAAAGATATAATAAGATTTTATAAATTTTATTCAATTCAAAATGATAGTTATCCTAATTTTTTAAATTATTTTTTATTTATCGTATTTTTTGATTAATGATTTGTTTGGCTCATATTATTTCTCGTTTTCTCACAAATTGATCGTATTCTCGTTTGAGCTTGTCTCATATATATACATACGCGTACAAATATATAGGTTATTTTGAGAAGTGGTGAATAATTGAGAAATAAAAAAGTGATTCTAACATTTCATACGGTCAAGATCGGATTTGACTAGTCAATAATTGCGACTTAAGCTGGTAATTTACGGCTATATGAAAAACAGATGGGGTAGTTTCGTAACGTTTACAAATAAGCGGCAAACAGGTTCATACGTGAACCAATGTGATTCACATATGAGCTATATGTTCATATATGAACCCCTGTGATCCATATTTACTATGGGCCGTCTTCCTTACCATCTACAATTTACCTCATTGGATGGGTTAGAAAGATTCGTATGTGAAACTTGCATTAGTCATTCCTGGTAGAAGGAGCCTCAGTCATAATTTAGATGTGTTTCTTAGGCTACTAATAGACGATCTAAAGATGGTGTACACAGAGAGCGTTCTTACGTATAATGCTTATCATAAGAATAAATTTGAGATGATGGATATTCTACTATGGACCGACTACGACTTCCCTTCCTATGCAATATTTTCAAGTTGAAGCATGCATGGGAAGTTAAATATTTTCAAGTTGAAGCATGCATGGGAAGTTAACACGCTCATACTACATGAGCATGGTGGATTCTTTTTAGTTAAAAACGGTGGGAAATCATGTTGATTTGACTATTGTCGGATATGGTAACTTAGATCGCACACCTTCCGACATGATTGAAAAGAATTTTTGGTAGGATATAAGGTGTCACTCGGTCCACCATCCAAGTTAACCGGTGAAGAAATCTTTGAGCATATCTTTCACCTTCCAATTGTATAAGAGAGCTCCTTGTTCCGATCGAACAATAAAAAATTTAGCAGGATCGGAACAACTCATAATTGGGTAAAGAGAAGCATCTTTTGGGAGTCGTCATATTGGAAGACCTTGTTAGTCCGACATAATTTGGATGTCATGCACATTGAGAAGAACGTTTTGTAGAATCTCGTTACTGTCATGACCATATCAAAAATGAAAAACAATATAAAGGCATGAAGGGTCATATAGATTTATTACGACTGATGAGATTTTTACAATATAGTGTGAAGAAGCAATGTAGTGGAACTGAAGACGTCTTACAGATTGAGCAAAAAACAGGTAAAACAACTATGGCTGAAGAAGCTGAAGTTTCTGGATGGGTATGGTTCGAATATAAGGGTGTGTAAACCTTGTAGACTACAGATTTATAGATTCAAAAGTTATGATTGTCATGTGTTTATATAATGATTACTCCTTATTGGCTTATGAGCGATGGTACCGACTTTGATATGCTATGTGATAATGAATTTATGCACATTCTTTCGTGCAATATGCTCAAGGGTGTTACACATAGAAGACTTGACTCCATTGAAAACAAGTATAGTTCAAACAATTTGCAAGTTGGAAAAGGTCCACCTGTCCGGATTATTTGATTCTATGAAGCACCTAGTGATAAATTTGACACGAGAAACCATAAACGATGGCATGGATATATGAGATTTAAATGAACCTCTCCTTAAAATTTTGGATGTTGTAAATCGTTTCAACCATTGTTCAAGACACTTGGATCTTGGAAGAGAACCGTTAGAAACAAAGCAAGGGTGGAAGGGTCTATCATTGAGTCATGTCTAGTAAATGAACTCTCCACCTATTCATGTATTTTGATCCATAGATAAAAACTCTACATAATCGTGAGTCAAGAAACTTTCTTTACATATTCATATTTATTTAGGAACAGACGATCGACTAAGCATATTCAAGGTTGCTTCTCATAGATTGTTTGAGAAGAGTGGGAAATAGATCATTTTAAATGAAGTCGAGGTTTACAAGATCCACATATATGTATTGTTGAATTTTGAAGAAGTTCAACCTTTCTAGTAGACATTTGATGAATAGATATGGCAAATAGAACTTAATCTTGACGCGGTTGCACTGGATAGAGCTCAGGATGAAAGGTTCTATGCATGGTTAGAAAAATACATGAGTATACCAATATGAAAATTATGTACGTAATCTTCTACAAATGTGTTTAACTTCTTATGTTATTTTATAGGTAATGCTCGGTTTGTGTGAAACAAATGAATAATTGAAATCCCTATGACACAGACCAGGTTGATATGCTTAGTCACATAAGGGATATTTCGTCAACAGTTACAAGTTCCATATAGTAACCTATGCTACTGGGTGGGTCACACATAATACAGTGCATGTATGAAAGGAGCATGTTATGACGACTCCTAGTTGAACTACTACGGATTATTGGATGTGTTAGATGTGGAATATTACGATGTAAGACATTGCATTGTGGTGTTGTTTAAGTGTACCTGGTTTGATATTCCATGGGGGTTAGAGTCAACCCTAAACATGGGTTGGTCTATATCAAGTACAAGTCTAGACTAAAAACTAACAACCTATTCATCCTAGCATCACAGGCAGAACAAGTGTATTATGCACCGTATCCTTTAGGCACTAGGATTTGAAGGACTGATGGGTTGTTGTCAAGATGAAGCCTCGTGGAATATATGAAGTAGAAGAATGTGTTAGCGATGTCGAGGATGATGATAACATGAACGAAGAACAATTCTTTCAAATCAATGAACGAGTAACTCATATAACATACACATTCTTGTCACATGAGTGATCACCATCATCTCCATTCTTGACCATCATGATCATCTAATAACGAAAGTAGCGACAAGGAAGATGTATCCAGTATTGAAGCTAGCGACGAGGAAGAAGAATATGAAGACATAAACGATGATTCAGATAACATGAACCTACATTACTTGATCATCAATCTGACAACTAGCATGTCTTAGTCATGTAGACAATATTTCACAGTGTTTGCTTATGGATATTTATTAATTATATCTTTGTGTTTATGCACTTACGATTTTAAAATCATCTAAATCTTTTCTAAATTTCTTTAAAGGGACATATGATGATGGATTGTTGTACAATTACACATTTACACCTATAGTTTCATTTTAGAATAGTCAATCCAATTTCTTATCTCAGAAGAGATGCGATAATAGAGGTATAGGCTCTAGTAAGGGCAATAGCAGCTCTGTCAGATGTGGTGACACCCGTGCCGCTAAGTTCGACAATTACATCGTCGGCACTTTCACCGAGGGATTGGATCAGATTCAACAAGAGATGATGCGGTGGGTGGCCTTGCCCCCATATCAGGATTAAGAACTAGAGGCGTGAATACTATGACATAAACGCCTTGTCATCCGAGTCAACTCCTGGTGGTCCAGGTGGCAAGCAACGAGTAAGTAGATATGGTATAAGGTCTTAAGCTAGTACATAATAAACTAATACTAATTTTCTTGTGTTGTATATTTAGCAATTTTGAAGGTTTCTAGACACACCAGTTGTCCAGGAGGTCACCTTCATCTTTTGGTCCATGTTGGATGGTCTGTGGCTTACTATGGGGATGTCCTTGAGTATCACATCAGGCTCATGTTCAAGCATTTTCGGGTTTGTATTTTACTGGATCCAAATTATTTGTTTTAGTTTTTTACTTAATACAAACAATGCGTATGCAGGGTAAATTAATTGGGAGCCTTATTAGGAGGCAGACATTTTCAATGCCTTCCATTGTACCTTGCGGAATAGGTACCTAGATCAGATGAGGGTCGCTCGTAAACGGGTCGAGAGACAATCGTAGACGCCGATGTTGTACAGTTTGATGGTCAAAACTTCACGCCAGTTTGGGGACACCACCAGGACTGCATCCTAGAGGTGCATTGGTGGATATGATTGATCGAGTACGTATGGTTGAATATTTGTAGCGAGTTGTAATTGATCGAGTAAGTGTGGAATATCGACGCATTTAGGTGTCAATATAGGGACAATTAGGCCACCAGTAAGAGTCGTCCAGGCACATCGGGGTTTCTATCAGTTTCGTTCAACATTAAGCATCAGTATTGCATGGTAATTTGTCATATACTATACTAAATGTATATTGTTTATGAATTTGATGTCTACTAACAACTTAAATTTTCTATTGTAAGTTGTTACTAGAGAGACGCATGGGTGAGACAACTGCGGGTGATCTTTTTGAGAGGATCCACTACAACAATAGGAAGCCCGTTTCATGTGCGACTACTCTGTCTACGAATCCTCATATCTACTATACGTTTACCCGAATGCGGTTAGAGCGACGGTAAGTTCAACTTTCGTGATCGATTTAGTTTGTTTTATAGGATTGATTAGTTTTATAGAATAGATAAGTATTAATTAGTTTAGGTTATCATTGTCGGGTAAACGATAGACTTATACTATAGAGTTGCATTATATTTGTTAAGAACAGGTAAAGGATATGTTTAAATTACAACAGTTATGTTGCCAAATTGTTTACAAGTTAGTTAACACAATATTGTTTTGGTAAATCATAGAAGATGTATTCACGTCTTAGGGAGGAGATATATTTGACTCAAATCTCAACACTATTCCTCCGGATGACCCAGTCGGAGACCGGCACAAGGGCCGTCTATTTGGATTTTGGACCAGTCAGGATTCCTTTCCTGATTTGCTATAATTGGTGATCTCGATGCCATAGCAACAGCGTGAGCTCGTCGCTAATCGCGGGAGGTATGTTTCGTATTTATATACATGTATATTGTTCTTTAATCATTTAAAAGAGAAGTCGGCTAGCTATGAAGAGCGCTATAAGAGGAACAATCGAGGAGGGCAACTTTGAAGCAGCAGCAGAAAGAGACAACAGATGAGATAGCTCGACAAAAGCAGCTGACCGAACAATTTTCTACATTCATGAGGCAGTTCCACATCTCCCTTCCTCATTGTAAGATTTTGTATGTTATTATGGAATTATTTTGTAAAAATAGATTTTGTTTTTATTTGGTATTTTATTTTCCAATTTGGACAGGTTTTATTGTACCAAGAATTCATATTTTTAAATTATTAAAAAATTAAATTACGGATGGATTACTGAAGGACGTCTGTCGGTAATTTTTTTCTAAAAATCAATTTTTTTGAAAGTGTTGGTGAACCGACGGTGATGGCAAATCGTTGGTGAATGTGTGCCTCAGTGATCCATGATGATCTGTTGGTAATGTCTTTTCCCACGACATTTCTTCTAAGGAACTTTCACCGATATATGCGACCTTTAGCAATGGATTACCGACGGATTTTCTATTGGTAAAAGTCAGTTGTTTTAATGCTATACACAAAATGATAATCATACCCTTTTTAATTTAATAATATTTCATTTAATCCATTTATCAAATAAGGTATGTAGCTCATATTTTATTCGCACATTCTCCTAAATTTTTCACCTTCTCGAATATATATATATATATATATATATATATAGACTCGGGATCATGTGAGACCTAGAGTTTTTCGTGAGACCGGTAAGACTAATTCTCAACCCTTGGATTAGATCTACAATCTGAACATTCATAATCACAAAATTGCCACAAGACTTCACAATAATCACAAAATTGTCACCGTACAACTTTAAACCATTAGATCATTAGATTATAAAGTTGATCAATAAACATAAATTGGTCTTACGGGTCTCACGAAAAACCTTTGGTCTCACATGAACCCAACCCTATATATATATATATATATATATATATAGGGTTGGGTTCACGTGAGACCAGACTGTTTTCGTGAGACCCGTGATACCACATTTTTACACTTGAAACTTCACAGCAAAAACACCGTGAAGGTTTAAAAAAGTCGAACCTTCACAGCAAAAACATTGTGAAGGTTACCTTCACAGCATTTTGCTGTAAAGTTTCAAATGTAAAAAGTTGGTCTCACAGGTCTCATGAAAACAGGTTGGTCTCACGTGATCTCAAGTATATATATATATATATATATATATATATATAGGGATGTTATTCTACACTCTTTGCCATTCCTACACCCTATACAACCCTCATCTCAACCATTCAATTTTTAATCAATTAATTGTTTCCTAATATAAAGTATTAATCATAATTAATAAACTATATTCATATTCCATAAATATTCAAATCATAATAAATGAACTCCAATCATTTCTATAAATATCTCAATTAATTGGGTTGCAAAGGTTGTACAAATGCACAAGGTTGTAAAAGAAATATACCCTATATATATATATATATATATCCAAACTTATATATATATATATATATATATAAGTTTTTGTTTGAATTATTCATAAAAGAAAAGTAATCACATTAATTAATGAAATCAAATATCTTCATCAGTAGACAATAAATGCTTTGATATAAGTCATATACATCCATCCAAATTCTTGTATTAATAAAATTATGAAACTAGCTGAAGAAAAGACGAACTGAAAGAAACAAAAACATTTAACCGAAGGAGATTTGATGTCTTAACGGAATGAGTCTCAAATGCATACATTCGTAGGACTCAGATGAGCTTAATTCATAAGACCATGTTTAGCTCCATTTCAGCTTCAGATCACATACTCGAGTATCACGAGTAGTCGTTAATAAATAAATGACAAATACAGTTCTTAAGTCTTTTTCCCAGCAACAGATGTATAAAATATTGCATTACTTGTAAGACCTTCAACTTAATGAAGCCTAATTGATAACGACACTGCAACTGCAACTGCAACTTCAACAAAGATGATGAATATCCACAAACGAAACCATAATAATATCCTTTAAAGATTCAATTCATTGGATTAACATAACATAAATCCACAAGAAACACTTTCTTGTTGAGATAAAAGTCTCAGAATCCACAACTACCGATTCAAAAGACTCGTTTCGCATCGGTTGATGACGATTAAATAACGTACCATATATAATTAAACAAATAATTAATTAATCAAATCAATTAGCCAAGAATTAATCAAAGATTAGATATAATTAATAATTAATTAATAACCTAGAAACCGAAAGAAAATGGATTAGCATTAGCTGTAGGTAGGCAAATTCAACGATCTTTCTCCAAACCCATAATCCAAATGAGAATTAACCAAAGTGGGTGCCTCCAGATTTTGAAGAACTGGTGAAAAGCCATGATTTTGGTGATGGTTAAGTTCTTGCATGAACCCATCCAGATCACCAAATCCACCCAAGAACCCACCGCCGGAATTAGCTCCTACCCAAATCTCCTCCTCCCCTTTGATCTTCTCCCTCGTCACCTCAGCCCCAGCTGCCGCCAACGAAAAGCTCGATCTCTTCTGCGTTTCTGTTCTCTTGGTCGTCTTGAGTTTCTTCTTCTCGGCTGGTTTTCCGGTGAGCCTTTGAACCAAATCCCTGAAGTTTGCTACGTCGGTTTTGATGATTTCTGGTGCGAAGATGTGAATGATGCGAATCTTGGGTTTGATTTTGGAGATGATACGAGAGTCTTTGTGCATGGTGAAGGGTTTAGTGGTTGGAGAACATGTGGGTTTGTTGTTGATCATCATGTCTTCCATGGTACACATACTTGGAGAGAGTGGGAGAAAGGTGGGGATGGTGTAAGTTTTTTAGAGAAGAGAAAATGGAGGAATTGGAGGGTTTTTATAGGGTTTTTTTAATTAATTAATTAATTAATAATAAAAAATTTGTTTATTTAAGAAGAAAGACAATTGGAAGATATAAAATATAAAACAAGCTGTAAAGAGAGTGACCGGCAAACAAAATCCACAAATTCAAAACTCTAATTTTATTTTAATTAAATAAATTAATTTCATTTTATTTCATAAAATCAATTAATTATTTTTTAAAACTTAAACCTTCAAAATATATATACACATATATATTAGAAAGGTATTCGTACAATATTGATGTTAATGTTTTGTTTTATTCTTATCTACATCGATATTAGAGTACGATTCTAGTTTTAAGAAAGCGATAATGTTTTTATTTTTTAATAAAATATAAATTTCAAAATATTATAAAAGTTTAAAAAAATAACATAATATAATTTTTAGTTTAATAACGAAGCAATTTAATTTTTGGTATAATAATATAATTTTTTATAATGATAATAGCTAAATATTCTGTTAGAAACTCAATAATTATCTTAATTAAATTTTAGATTTTTTGTAATTAAAATGATATGTTTATCATATATTTAATTATGTTTATCTGCAATTAGTCACACAAATTCAAACATAGAATTATTGACGATATATAAAATTTGATGAATGTAACTAAATATGAAGATGAAATATATATATATATATATATATATATATAAGAGGAAAGAAAAAGGGAAATGGTCCTTGGTAAATTGCATGTATGGCATCATTGAAGATTTTCTCCGTGTGTGAAAGAGGATTTGTGAAGGTACATTAGCTTTGCATTTCACAGTGTTTGTTATCATTTCATATCTCCTCCAAATTTACACTTTTCTCCCTTCCCATTTACATATTTAATGCATTTTCTCTCTCTTTACAATATATAATTGAGGGGTATGAAATTCATGTATTCAACATCAAACAAAAGGTCATAATAAGCATCCATTCAACTCAAATTAGCGTTCTTGGTTGGGTGGGTATTGAAATTGACAACCGTCACCCAGCCCGTTAATCCAACCTCAACCCAACTCATAATTAACAGGTTGAGTTGAAATTTTCAATTCATTTAAATAAATGAGTTAACCCGTCTAACTCATTTAAATAAATAGGTTGGCTTAGGTTGAAATTTTTGACCTGTTTACAATATGTTTTTAACCCGTTTAAAATATTATATAATTTTATAAACAGAAAGATCAAAACCGTGTCTAATTTCATGTATTTCAAACACTTTATAAAAAATATATTTAATAAATGATTTGTATTAAATGTGAGATGAGACAAAGGGATAATATGAAATTGCCGGAGTTATGGTGTACGGTTACAAGTGGACCTATCTACATATCCCAACAAAACCTTACAATCACAATCTCCCAACCATTATCTTTCGCTATTTTTAACATCAAAATAAACAAACAATTTATGTTAATTTGATTTTTATTTTGGGTAATTTACCTTTAAAACTTTCATTTTGGTACCTAAAATGTAAACATTTAAGTATCTGAATAACAGTTTGAAGATTAACCGATTATCATATTAATGTAGCGAGTGATGTGGTATCAAACTCAATATTATTTACTGACGTGGTTAGTGACATGGATTTTTTTTAATCTAAAATTAGTCTTCAATTCGTTACTCAGGTATTTAAATGTTTAAAACTTTACATCTTAGGTACCAAAATAAAAAAAAATTGAAAGTACGTTACACAAAATAGGAATCAAGTTAAAGTATTTTACTTTTTTCATGTAATTTATCCTAAAATAAAGTATTACTTTATTTAATCTATATGTTATGGTATGTTATATGATGTATTTTTAAAGTATTTATTTTGATACTGTCAAACAATTAAATCAAAGTATATGGATTTTCAATTAAAACTACTGTTATATATGAAAAACTAAAATTTGAAAATATATTATATAAAATAAGAATCGAACAGAAATATATTGAATTTCTTATATTTGAATATAGATACTTGAGTAGATGACTCTGATACAAGTTGGATAATTAACGAATCAAATCATCATCAACATGGATGAAAATGAATGTGGTGTGTTGACATGTGTTTAATACTTTAATCATTATCATATAATAATTGTAATTGTTTTGATTAAATAAATTGTTTTAATTGAATAAAAGATTAAATAAACTCATTATGTAACACTTAATACTTGATTTTAATATGTGAAAATGGATTTTAAAAGGAAGAAGGTAAAAAGGAGGGATTTTGGTTGTTACATATCATTGTCACTTTTAGACGGTTTTACTTTTTCCCTCTTTAAACTATCTCCTCCAAATCATATCCTCTTCCGTACACTTTTTATATTTTTTATTTATTTACTTTTTAAATATATATATATATATATATATATATATATATATACACTATATTATAAAGCATTTGATAAAAATTATTAAAAATTATTTTTTATGTATAAAGTACTGTTTATTGATGCATATTACTTAAAATTCAATATTACAAGTAGATTATGTATAAATGCAACTTATTAAAGCTCTATTTTTAAATTCGTGTAACTAACTGCAGATAAACATGATCAAATACAAGATAAACATCTATTTTAAATATAGAAAATCTAAAATATAATTAAGATAATTATTGAGTTCTAACAGAATGTTTAATTATTATATTTATAAAAAATTATATTATTAAACTAAAAATAAAAAAAATAATATAAAGAAATACATAAAAAAAAGAGAAATTTGATCAATATTTTTTTTCATTTTTTATGATATTTTTGTATTTATATTTTTTCCAAAACTTAAAAACATTATCGTTTTCTTAAAACCACATAAAATCGTATTATAACATCCATTAAGACAAAAAAAAAAAAAACATTAAAATCGAGATGTATCTTGTTGTATTGTACGAATACCGTTCTAATATATATATATATATATATATATATATATATATATATATATATATAATGAAAAATTAACTCTAAAACATCACTAGCAATGACAATGGAACCTTTGAAAACTTCATTATAAAATAAGAATCTTAATAGAACTCTACAATGGAGTTCTTATAAAAAAACTTACTTTCCATATTTTAATTTATAAAATGTAATTTTATTTATAGATTATTATATAATTTTATTATATATATATATATATATATATATTATACTAGAAGCGTACTCACGCAATGCAGCGAGATACATCGTGATTTAATATTTCATTTTAGTCTTTATCTCAGTCGATGTTATAATATGGCTTTATGTGATTTTGAGAAAACGATGATGTTTTTATTTTTGAATAAAATATATGTTTGAAGATATCATAAAAATTTGACAAAAATATATCGATATTAGTATCAAATTAACTATTTG
>NC_037536.1:9868192-9881556 GCF_001531365.2 Cynara cardunculus var. scolymus | reverse complement strand
CGAATTCAGATATAGAGCTTTAATAAGTTGTACTTACGCACAATCTACTTGTAATCTTGAGTTTTAAGTAATATGCATTAATAAACAGTATTTTGCGCATAAAAAGTAGTTTTTAAGAGTTTTTGTCAAATGCTTTATAATATAGTATAGATTTTTTTATAATTTAATACAAGTTTAATAATGAAATAATTTATTTTTGGTTTAATATTATAACATTTTATAAAGATAATAATTAAGTATTATGTTAGAACTCAATGATAATCCTAATTATATTTTAGATTTTTTATATTTAAAATKAGATGTTTATTCTGTATTTGATTGTGTTTATCTGCAGTTAGTTACACGAATTCAGATATGGGATGAAATTGGATAGGGATTAAAATCATTTGGGGATGAACGAGTTTAAGAGTTTTTAAGAGTTTTAAGAGTTTTTAAGAGTTTTAGCCAAATGTTTTATAAGATAGTATAGATATATAAATTATTATAAAAATTCAAATACAATTTATTAAATAAATTAGTTTAACTTATATATGTTTTCATATTTATTAAATTAAATGGTTAAGAAATAAAAAAACTCTATAAATAAAAAAAATAACAAAAAGGAATGTAAATAAAAACATGGGTTTCTTGTTCAAGCATCTGGGTTCTAATTAGAACCTCTAATTAGACAAGAACCTATGTTTTACAGTAGAGGTTCTTGTTAAAAAAATATCTCAACAAAAACCTCCATTATGAATGCTCTTATATGCTTAATAAGACTTCATTTATTATAAATATGCTTTAATGTTTAATTATTGAAAAACTATACTTTTTATTACCAAAGTACCCCTAATTTATTTTTCAAAGATCTTCACAACTTCACTCTATTTCTATCATCTATTTTTTCTTCTCTATTCTCTCTCTCTCTCTCAAGACTTTCTCTTGCATCTCAACGCACGACAATCATCTAAAAACAGATTATATCACCAAAAAAATAAATTATTATGAGTAAGTGCATAGGTTAAAGATGATATTGTTTGATGCACTTTAGATCTTACATGGAACAGAATCGGCTCAATTGTTTCTCTATAGTAGTTCGATGAAACTCAATTAACGATGGTTTTTTTTTATTAACCTGGATATCCAACCCGCTATGCGAGCTGACTAATCCCAGAGCGACCACCTGCTTTGCAGATAACCCGAAGTCACCGTATTTGAACCTCCGTGGCCACAAATGGATTTTTATTCCTCCTTGGATTTGAACTTGAGACCTCCCGGTACTTTTGGTCTTTGGAGCCAAGCTTAAACTAATCAGGCACCACCCTTGTGGTTATAATTAACGATGGTTTTTGTTTTTAAGTAAAATATTTGTACATTATATTCAAATGTCGGCATAATTTGTATCTTACAATGGTGTTTGGGCAATGAATGATGATGATTGAAGGTTCAAGGATGTCGAGAGTTCATCGATTCAGATAAGAAGTTATATAATAAACTCGCAATTAACTGACTTTTTTTCAAAAAAGTTGAAGCCCATAAGTTGAAGTATTGAACGAAATAGGGGTACCTCATGTATATCTCAGGGTGTCCTTATACACGGAGGGACAACCACTTAGACCTATGCATATTAGAAGAGATCCCATATCGAGAATTCATAAAACATTGATAAAAAATGACCATTTATATGTGACTACGGTTTAAAAGGATGAACATATTGATGCATCAACAAACACGAATGGGACTATCATCCAGCTTTGTTTTAGGATGATCCATACGTACTTTTTGATCATTAAGAAAAGCTAAAGTTTTCTTCACTTTCAATACATCATGTGGTGTAACATCCTGATTTTCGTGCAGTTGAACCAAGTGAACCAGTAAAGAAAACCAAATATAAAGTACCAATATAAAACCATCAGATAGTTAAATGGGTGCTATGATTATTGATTTTTCATCATAAGGATGGCGGATTTTGGAAAGATATTGCTTTTATGGTAAAGACGTTTCATTTTTGGAAACGGTGATTTAAATAAGCAGCCTTTCAATTTCACCATTTTATAGTTATGCTGAAAATTGCTTGAACTCACTAGACGTTAAGCCTATCACTGTTTATTATCGGCATGTACATTAGATCCTTGTTAGAGATGGTACTAATAAACACTATGAAGAGTTGAGTGCTAGTTAGAAGTATGAGAAGGATTTAGAATCTTGGGGACATCTTTCATACTTTAGAGATTGCAATTGTTATGGGGTTTTTGTAACACCTGTCTCTAACCTCGACTTTATATAAAGTTTGGGTTGTAATTTATTGACATTAAACCTTAAATTTCTATTTTAGGTAATTTGAGTATTGTCCCTTAGAAAGAAATTTACCATTCAATTGATTGTATTAAAAAAAAAATTAATCAGTCGCTATTTTTCAAATTTTAGGGTGTTACATATATAAAAGAAGGGTACTTAACCATCATGCTAAAACAGTTAAAATTTTGATCACACCGAGTAAAGGTCATGTATTTGGGATTTGAACCCCAACTTGATACAGGTGTAATAGCAGTTTGATAGTTGTAATATGTGAATTTGAACAATTCTGTTGTAACTTTCAATAGCTGTAGAACTAAACTTTAAATGTTACCAAATCATATCTGAAATCATTACCACAGGCTAAAACCGTCATCTTAGTTATATAAAAATCTAATTTTTCCTAAAACTATTACCACAGAATAGCATATGTTCACGTTTTTGTGTAAAGCCGTCACCGTAGCATGGCATGGTATACGATGACGTTTGTTTTTCTAAACTATCATCGTAGCATAACTATATTCTTGATATTTGATTGATTTGTTATAACTGATGGTGCTCAATGGAGTTTGGTTGTTACTTCATACATTCACAAACATCCTTACACTGATAAATATTCGTTTAATTAAAAAAAATGTCTTATAATATTTAATAAGAAATCAAGTTTTACAGATATAGTGTGGACTACATATAATAATTTTTTAAATTAATGGGTTCTGGCTATAGATAGTTTTTTTTTAAGTATATAATATTTATTTACGGTAAATGCAACTGATAAACTCATACACCCTCCTCACCTTTGGTGAGGTTTGACCCCCTGACCTCCTAGGAGACAAAAGACTACGATACCGCTAGGGCAAAGACCCTTTGGTCTGGCTATAGATAATTGGTATAAAGGTTGGAAAGGTCTACACGAAATTATAAGTAAGAACAAATCTACTACAATGGATTTTCAAAATGTTACGACCATCTACCACGTATCACACTCGACCGAGTATGTATCAAAAAATTCAATCCCCATTAATATAGAGATTTTTTAAGCATGTCAAAGTGTTATCGTACTCTTATCGAGTTCCCAACGAGCATAATCAAAACATGTAATACAATCATAATCAGTCTAAACATATACAGATCAACTATACTGATATATATATATATATATATACTATTTTTCATAGAAAATATATATTAGATCTATATATATATTTAAAAATAAAAAATAAAAAAATGGATTACGTCTGTAGCTATTTAGACTTGTGAAGAGGTGTCCTTGCTAATATTACAAGATTAGTTTAGATAGATATAAAAAATCCATTTTTAGAAAATTCTTTTATAAAGGATCATATTTTTTTTTATTAACTTGGATATCCAACCCGCTATGCAAGCCGATTAATCTCAGGACGACCATCTGCTTTGCAGGTATCCCGAAGTCATCGCATTTGAACCTGGGACCTCCTGGTACTTTTGACCTTTGGAGCCAAGCTCAAACCAATAAGGCACCAGACTTGTGGTTATGATCATATTATTTTACCTGCATGTAGAAAACGTTTTGACTGCTACATAATAGACCAGTAAATACTAGGGTTGTACATAAGTCAGGTTCGACGATTTTAACGTTTTAACAACTCAAATTTGTTACGTCTTTTACAAATCTCAACCCAACCCAACCATTAAAAAAACAAAATCCCACCTAACCCTTGCGAATTGGGTTGGTTTCGGAAGAAGAGGGAGAAGGGCACAACTTTAGAAACAGTCTGTCTTTACAGACAGTTGATCGGAAGAGAACTTAAATTCTCCCTGCCCAGTAGGCGAGCTGCCATCCTAACATCATTTATTTGGAGCCGGATTAAAGTTATACATAAATTAATAGCTCGATGAATTTATATTGTATTTATATTTTTTTTCTTAAATTAGTAGCTCAACGAATTTATTGTGTATTTATAATGTATGTATAATGTAATTCATATGTCATCAGCGTTTTATATGGGTTGAATTATAACTAACCCAACTTCAAAGCTGCAAATGGACATGTTGACAGTTCGGTAGAATTAGTTTAATCATATAATTTATAGATTGGATTAGACAAGTTGACGATTTGATCAGGTTTTAGAGGCGTTGGCAGATACAAAAGTCAACCATAAATGTTCATATAACCTTACTTTTTATTTTCTTTTCATATGTTGATGTTTTATCCGACATTACTATTAACTCGATATTTCGTATACTCGTTTTCGTCTTTTTTTAATTGTTGGAATTTATAAAATGTTATGTTTAATTAATTTAATATTTATGTCCTTATTATGATCTAAAATATATTGTACATGTATTTACTTATGACCATTAGTGGATCCAAAATTTTTGTCTAGTGGGGTCATCTTTAAGTAGTAATATGTCTAAATAGTTGATAAAAACTTGGTTTTTACAATTTATTTTTAATCAAAGTTAGCTAAAATAAATAATTAAATTTGACAAAAGGATGATAAAAAAGAATGTTATGCATGATTTAGAGAAAACTCCATAAAAAAGGACTCTCAAATTTTGAGTGATTAAGTCATTGGACATTTTTTTTAACAAATAAGTCATTGGACTTCTAAAAACCTGTTATATACATCATTTTACCTACAAATCAATCAAGACATCTATACAAGCAATAACAGAAATTAAAACCCAACCCCTTACATCGTTATCATTGGTTGCTTATGTTCTCCGATCACCTTCTCCCGCAACCTTCAAGAGCACATAACCCTCCTTTGCTAGCATTTGAGTAACATAAAATTCTTTGTCGGAGCCACTAATTGTTATTGAGTACCCAAAAACTGATCATATGATGATTGTTATTTTGAGTTTTGTTTCATGAAGTTAATAAATAAATAAAAGGCATTGCCCATTTTATTATGTTTATATTGTATTATGTGTTTTAATCATTCGTAATAAATGACCTTAGAATAATTAAATATCTCTAGTTAAATATTATTTTGGGTTTAAGGTTGAAGTAATATAATAATAACTAGCATATGTAAGAAATCATATAGAGATATTGAATCTGCATATAGGTACAAGATGGAAATTTTGTGTATCGAACATGACTCGTTATGAGAACACTTCATTGGATGTCATGTGAGTGTCATAAGTGTTTCTCATGTGGTCAAAGTACATGTAATTCTTTGATTTGAGAACATGGAGTTTGTTGTATGTGAATCACACGAGTTCACATACACACTTTTTGCCGTCTGTTTGTAAAAGTTACGAAACTACCTCTCTATCTTCCACGTACCATGTGACCAGATTATCCGATACTTCACAGTCAAAGCAGCAAATGTTGATCAGATGAAGGGTTATGATCACTTCTCTACTTCTCACACATTTAACATTTCTCAAATGAACCTTTCCACCACACCTCCCCCCCCACACACACACACACACAGATATATATATATATATATATATATATATAATGTTGATGTATAGATAATTTTTCAAATATTTTTAAATATATATAAATTAAAATTAGGGTAATAGCATTTGTAGTCCCTATGTTATGTCATTTTTCTTGGTTTGGGTTACTACAGTTTTTTATTGCAAGCTTACCCATTCAATATGCATTTTTCCTCGATTGTGGTCCCTCCCACTAATAGAGATTAAGAAAATCCATTAAGTCACCGCATGTTCTTAAAATGACGAAGATTTTATAGAAAACTAGTAAAAAGTTAGAAAAACATATTACATGTAACCAATCCGCCCCAATTAATGTTAAACTTACTACTCCTATTTGCAACCCGGAAGAATGAATGGGTCATAATACTATCCAACAACACCGCTTCTTAGGTTTAGGAATACTAAAAGGAGTCCCATTCTGAAAAGACCAAACCGCCCATAAATTGATTAAGTCTTTAGAACTATCACCTCCAAACAAGCCGACTCCACTTTTTTCAACCACAAAGATAATAACCACACAATCCAATCTGAATTGGAATTGAACTCTAGAATATCCAAACCCTACTATTGGCAAAAACGCTTCCAAATACCCCGAGCCATTTGACAAGAAAAGAACAAATGACTCCCTGATTCAATTTCCAAATCGCATACCAAACATAAGAGGGAATGCATATCAATTCCTCTTTTATCAAGAGTGTCTCGAGTTGGAATTTTGTTCAAGCCCAACCGCCAAGCAAATACATTAATCTTGATAGGGACAAGCCTATTCCATCTAGTAGAAAATGATCTATCACCAAGTATGTTGAATCACCCCATGTGACTTGCACATAAGGGTAAAATGGTCATTTTCCTATTAAAAGAGGGATAGTTTAGAAATTTACATTTTTTTTTCTTCATTTGCTTATTAAAAACAATGTATTCTATTAATTACAAAATATACATGTATGTAGTGTATATTATATTAAGCAATAACGTAAACAAAGTGTTCCAGTGAACCTAGGGTTCCTGTCACTCCTCATCTCCAAGCCATCTGGTTCTTAAACAATCTCTAGAAGCCTCTAGTAACTGTCACCTTTGTCTTTGTCTCCAAGCTATGAATCTCCAAAGTGGTGGGGCTCTTTAAAGTGAGGTGAAAGATTGGTGCCGCTTCTCATGCTTTAAATTGAGGTGGAGATCGTTAACCCCCGCATAAATGTTGATTTAGAGGTGGAGATCGTCAGATGGAAGAGGTGGTCGATTAGTGGTAGTCGAACTCATGTTATGTGTTGAGGCTGTTGAATCTAGAAGCAACAATTGAAGAGACAGAGTCATCTCGATTTGAACAACTTTTCTCAGAGCATTTATTGATGTCTGTCAAGGACATATCTCGATGTGTAGAACAGTGACTAGTAGAGGGTTTAATGTTTTTTTAGTGGTCAGAGATGTGAGGATTCTTACGAGTGTCTTTGGTCGAAGATACGAGTTTTTTGTGGTCTCGGAGACAACGGTGGGAGATGGTATTTGGCCAACAAAACTGTATACCCCAAGGTTAATTTGCAATAAAAATAACAATAGGGACCCAAACCAAGAAAGATGGCAAAAGCATAGAGAGCAAAAATGCAATTTACTCTGAAAAGTACTATATAATTAATAATCATAAAAGTATTTCTAATATTGGAAATATATAAAAGAAATTGGCTATACATCAAAACACCTTACTCAACTTAATTTGTCTCCCTTTTTCTCGGAAGAATTTATGGAGATACTTCTTATTAAAAAGCAATACCTTTATAGAAAGACTTAGAATCATGTGAGATCAAAGGTTTTTTGTAAAACCCATAAGATCAATTCTCAATCCTTGGATAAGATCTACAATCTAAACATTCATGATCACAAAATTGCCACAAGACTTCTTAATAATCACAAAATAGATATCGTGCAACTTTAAACCATTAGATCATTAGCTTATAAAGTTGATCAATGAACATAAATTAGTCTTACGGATCTCACGAAAAACATTTGGTCTCACGTGAACCTAACCCTATATATATATATATATATATATGTATATATATATATATATGTATGTATGGATTATTTTTGTAATAGCATACAATTGTGAAACTTCGGGTAAAAAAATTCGAACCTTCACAGCAAAAACATTGTGAAAGTTACCTTCAAAGTGTTTTACTGTGGAGTTTCAATTATGAAAAATGGTCTAATGAAAACAAGCTAGTCTCACATAATCTCAAGTCTCTCTCTCTCTCTCTCTATATATATATATATATATGTGTGTGTGTGTGTGTCTGTGTGTGTGCACGCCAATGTTATTTTACAAGCCAATGTAATCTAGCAAATCGTACAAACCGTGTGTTTCATTGTTTAATTGAATAAAATTATTTCATAAAAGTGTTTAATATGATAAAATTATTGCATATAGTTATATATATATATATATATATATATATATATATGGGAGAAATAAAATACAGATCAAGTCTTATGTACAAACAATTATTTAAAACAATAATATTATATTAAACAATTTCATGAAACTTTTTTACTAAACTAAACAATGAAATCAACGGTTTTTATGGTTTGTACAAATGGTTTGGTTTGCAAAATATCTCTTTCCTATATATATATTCAACTGATACTAAAAAGATACTCATGTGATACAATAAAGATAAATCTTAAATTTAATTTTTTGTTTTATTTTATTTTTATTAATATTATAATACTATTTTATTTGTTTAAAAAAACAGTAATTATTAAATTTTTCCGAGAAACAGGCAGACAAAGAAAATAATAGTCGGCGTTTAGAGTTGTGGGTGTTGTAAAAAAAGAAGGTAACAATTAACAAAGAGAGCTACGGAAGGAGGACCCCAGGAGTATGCAGGTGCAGCTCTGCACCACGTGATCAAACCCCCCAAAGCAGGTCTCATAGGATATCTCCATCGCTTTCTGTGTCTCACTCCCCGTATCTTTTTGTAAAATTGGTAAAACAAATTATTTCGCATAAACAAATTAGTCACGAATCCATAAATTTTTATAGTTAGAAGCACATTTAGAAGTGTAGTTATGTAGAAAAAAATTCAAAATCAAATAATTCATTCAGATGAAAACGGTTTTGGGTTTTCTTTTTCGGCTTAAACGGTTCAGTTAACCGAATTAAGATAACTTATTCAGGTCGATTTTTATATTTCGAATGAAAATATTAGTGTGTGCTGCAAAGGGACCAATTAACAATCAGGATATCAAGTTGGGGGTCCTTCCCTTGTTCTTGTTGAGCGCATAATATGAAAATTTACTAAACAAATTTTTTTATAACCTTTTTTAAAAGAAAATTGGTGGGTTTGTTGGGAGCCTAAGACCCCTACCACCATATATTGGATCCGCAAGTGCTCTTATGAACCTCGATAAAAAAACACAAAAATAAATTATAGACTTGGTCGTCGCAATTATGGATATGATCGTCACAATTGTAGTCGTGACTGTCATAATTGTAGACCTGGTTGTCGCAATTTTGGATTTGGGTTAAATCTGATAATTCTTTTATCTTTTAACTGGGTTTATAAGTGTAGAAAGTAAGACTTGTGAACACGGTGATATTTACGTAAATCGAGAAAAATGACTAAAAGACTGACTTATACGGAAAAAATCACTATTTTGACCGGTCTTCTTATGTTTTATTGTATTAAAAAATAATAATTTTATTCATCAACAAAATAAAAATCCAATTTTGAGTGGTGGTGTGATAGCACGGCACACACGAGGGTGGTGTGTCAGGCAGCCGGCACGGCCGGCCCCCAATAACCAACCAGCACTCGTACATATTCTAGTATCATAAAATAATCTTATATTTTATTTTTAATTTATTTTTTAATAAAATAATTAAGCCCAATAGAATTATTAATTAAAAGAAAGTTAAAATATATAATATTTTAATGATGACTCATTCGGTACATAATCGACGTTTTCGATTATGTTTATCAGATATGATTCGATTAAGATTTATGTATCAGTATCGAACTATTATGTCTGGTATGGTTTTAATTACAGGTTTTATGCAAAAGGATTTGTAATTGGCAACCTTCGAGTTAGCGCATCCGGCCTCAAAAGGCATATAGTGCCTTAACAAACTGGTGCACTCAAAGAAATGTAACTCTCACATTGTGATGATCAGACGTGAATCTTCGACTACTTGTACAAACGGATCACCATGGAACCAATTGTGTTATGCCTTGAGTGTTGTAATGATATTTATGTGACTTCAAAACGCGTCAAGAACGGTTGCCAATGACGCTCTAACATACGACTCTTTGTTTCTCACGGAATCTCACGTAAAATTCATTGTCACGTACTAGTGACCGAGTCTCATACTTAAGATAAAGCAAAGAAAAACAGCCCTCCAAATACAGACCAAGCTTGAAGGAGTCGTAATTGGTAGCAAGATAGTGTAAGTTGGATCTGATTTCACCGTTTCATATATTCAAATAAGATAAAGTTTCATTTTCATATATTTTGTTGTGAAGTTTCAAGTGTAAAAATTGTGTTTCACGAAAACATTAAATTGAACTTGGAAAAGTTAGTTTTTGCTTGCCGTATTCACTTCATAATTTTGGAGTTAAAGAAAGTTAATTTAAAATTCTATATTTTTAGCCTACAAACTAATGAATTTATTATTTAAGATTTTAAATTAGAAATGTCTTGTTATCAATGATTTAATTGATTAGACATGATAGTGAGATCAGGTCTTTGAATTTTAAAAATCATGACGAAACCATAACAATTTTGAAAATGTAACTTAAGGTCTTTTACAAACACAAATTAAAAAAACGTTAACTGAAAAAAAGTGTTGCCTAGATCAACATTAATCACTAATAGATTAGTAAGAGGGACTTTGCAAACTACAAATTTGATCGGGCACCTAATCGTCACTTACCCGGTATTGGTAAGAGATGGTGTATAAATAGTAAAAATCCCCTTAATGAGGCAAGTGTGTGTGTATGCACATCCATGTTCAAATAAGAACTGTAAATATTTTGGAAACTGAACAGTCACCTATTTTATGTATTATTTATGTGAATATCGTGACACACACACACACACACACATATATATATATATATATATATATATTCATGATGAATGTATTGATAGATATTATAAATAAACATTCAAGAAAAATACATGAATATGCAGTTTCCTGGTTCTTAAAATAGTTATAGTTCACACACACATACACATGCATATATATATATATATATATATATATATATATATATATATATATACCATTTCCATCTATATGTTATTTCATCTCATGAAATCAAACAAAGTTTTCGTCTATATGTTTATTTCACCTCCATGGGATCAAAGACATTTTGGAAACAAATAAACCCATAAACACGTTACCGACGGCCTCTCAGAACTCTTACCACCCTCATCCCACACCGATGAAGCAATGACCATTGATTCGTCGGAAGCCTCTTGTCAGTTGCTTGGTTTCAAAGATTCCTTGCCACATTTTTGTATTGCAAAGCAGAATTCAAGACGGGTGTGATTATGGGTCGTGACGCCATCAATTTTCGCTAAATTGCCACTCGACTGCCAGATAATCCCCCAAAATAATTTACTTTTCTTGATCTCATATTGTAGAGCTTCAAAAATCACGACCATAGAAAAACGATCCACTAAAAATGGATGTAGGATGAGAAAGTTATGACCAAATGAGGATAATCCCCAAATTTTGACTTTTAAGTGCAGATCAGGCATTCCCGTGACCATTCCCATGACTTAGGTCACGTGGAGATCTCCGGTGACCCAAAAACCTTTAAACAGAGACTTACGCGACTTGGGAGGCAGCCTAGGTCGCGCGCCAAGTTGTGGGAGAGGTTGTAGGATGACAGACGCGTTTATGTCTTTTTTTTGTTAAATGTTTCACACAGTGTCATCTAAACTTGTACCAGGAAATTATCTTTAAAAGTTGAGATTAAAGGACCAAAATGACCCTCTCGTGAAAGGCACTTGAGTGGTTTAACGAAGCATAACCTTATAAAGTCAAGTCAAGGTACTCAATCCTTAACAAAATTAAAACCACGAGGATCTTGTGTGTAATTATTTTGTTCGAGGAACCCAATCCATAATTTCCATATAACCACATGGAAAAAATTTATAATTTACTCTTTATTATCTCACTAAAACACTCTATAAATTTATCATCCCAATAAACTTTTTAACAAGAATTTGTATAGATATGTATTAATTCAATCTTATTGGTGAGAATATATAAAAAATTAAATTATCTTTCCGAATGTCAGTTTTAGAAAATTCTCTAAAATTTTAGCTTCCTCTATTTTAAAGAATATTATAGAGAATCTATTGGAGCATAACAAAATCCTTATTTTTTTTCTATACAACCATAATGTAGAGTATTAAGGGGCGTTTGGTTAGTAAAATATTTTTTGGATGAAATGGAATATGTCAAAGAAATTTGATTTTGAAAGAATTAGAACGTAATCAGGTTTACCACATGTTTGGTTGACAGACATTGGAGTGAAATATGTTATAAGAATTGGAATATATCTGTTTGGTTCACACAATGTAGCTTTAGAATTGGAATGAACTATTGGTAAACGTCCAAAATGTCTTTTTCTGAAATCTTCGGAATCGAAATCCAACTACTGTGGTTTAAATCGGTGGTGCTCGATGATGGTTTAGATCGGTGATGGTCGACAATGGTTCACATCGGTGGTGGTCGGCGGTGGTTCAGTAGGCGGTGGTTAACGGTGTTTGAGAACATCGGTGATCGGGTTGGCTCAGATCGGTGGTGGTCGCCGTTGGTTCAGATTGGCGATGGTCGGCAGTGGTTCAGATCGACAGTGGTTCAAATCGGTGGGTGGTCTGTGGTGGTTCAGATGGCGGTGGTTGGTGGTGGTTCAGATGGCGATGCTCGATGGTGATTTAGATGGTTGTGGTTGGTAGTGGTTCAAATCAATGGTGGTAGGTGGTGGTTCAAATCAACAGTAATTGGAGGTGGTTCATATTAGGGGTGATCGGTGGTGGTTCAGATCGATGGTGGTCGACAGTTGTTCAAGTTGGTGATGGTTCAGATTGGTGGTGGATGACGGTGGTTGATGGTGGTTCAGAGTAGTGGTGGTCGGAAATGGTCGACGATGGTTCACAAGTAGGGAAGATGTGGATAATTTTGTCTTTTTGTGAAAATGACATGGAATGGAATTGAATTCCTTCTCAATTGTGATGGAATGACAAAATCAATGAATGGTGGAATGTGTGGAATCCAATTCAATTCCATAGGTAAACCGAACGACTAATTGAAATTTGGCCAATAAAATTGATCATTTCAATTCCTTTGAATTCCGTCGGAATCATACCAACTAAACGCCCTCTAAGTTTCAACATCGATGAAGATTACTGGACCCAGGAGACATGTTTTCCTGTTGTTACCTAACTTTTAACATATTAACGCTTATTATTATGGAGTTATAAAATATGGTTGTAAAGATTTTTTAACTTATTGAAACGATAATTGGAGTAGTGTTTTTGAAGATTTTTAGCACTTTTTAATTATTAATTATAAATAATTATTAGTTATTAATAAATATTAATTATGATTAATATTAATAAATTAAATAAACAATAATTAATATTAA
>NC_037536.1:9861367-9866306 GCF_001531365.2 Cynara cardunculus var. scolymus | reverse complement strand
GTTGTCTCTGAATGAATTATAAAACGAGTTCTTCAGCGATCACTGAACAAGCTCAGTGTATTGATCGCTGGAACCGAAAGTACAGAAACACAAAAATACATCGAAAGGAAAAAAGGATTATCATCAAATCACTGAGAGAGAGGATCAACACTAACCCTTTATCTGATCGATATTTACGGCTTTAACTGTGAAGCACATGATAATTCCTCACATGAGTATGCGAAATATAGAGAGATAGTTTCATAACTTTTACAAATAGATGTCAAATGAATTCATATGTGAACACGTGTGATTCACATATGAACTACATGTTATATGTGAATCAGTTAATTAGTTCTTATGATCATACGAGTTCATAAGTGAATCATAGAGGTTCATATGTGAATTAAACGAGTTCATATATGAATCAGATGAAATAACTCATATGTGAATTACATGAGTTCACATATGAATATATAGTTCATATGTGCATCACATGGGTTCACATATGAATATATAGTTCATATGTGCATCACATGGGTTCACATATTAACCCATTTGCCGTCTATTTGCAAAAGTTATAGAACTATCTCTATTTTTTTGCATAGCTGCAAATTTTGACCAGTCAAAACAACAATTCTTAACCAATGAAAGCTGCAATTATTCACCAGTCAAATCCGATCTTGACCGTATGAAGGGCTAACATCACTTATTTACTTCTTAAATATTTACCAATTCTCAAAATAACCTATGCCTATAACCTTAACCTTTATGTAATTTACAAACATTTGAAATTATTATCTATACTACCTTATAAACCAGATTTATCAAAAATCTTAAAAATAATTTTTAATGCACAAAGTACTATACATTTATGCACAAAGTCTTAAAAACAACTCATAATGCATTAAGTACTATTAAACTTGATATTGATTTGTATTGATTGAAAAATAATAATAATCTGATACACCTTATATAGGTAAAACTAATTACACTTTGGACCCTAGACAATATTAATAATATAAACTAGACTAGTTGACTTAGTCTAACAAGTACTATGCATTCACTCTTAAAATCTCTTAACCTACAATTAAAATAACATATAGTACAAGTTACCAATGCAAATTATTACATTTTTTTTCATACTCCTAAGATACTTTTGACACATTTCACTCATGTCTTCACCCTCTCATACGTCTATGTCTTCTCCCCATTTCCCAAGATGAGATTCAAACTGATATTTATCATGAGTTATTAAAAGTTCTCTCATTCATCTCTCATTCAATTGCTCTACAACTCTCGGTCTCGGTCTCGATCTCTTGATTCTTTGTTCTTGGTGTAAATCGAATAAATTTGTAGGGCCGTTTAAATATGTTGAATTTTAAATATATTGGATTTTTTTCATTGATAGACCGTAATTGGAACCATAACTTTTATTTATTCAAATTGTATTAATATGTAAAGACCAAGTGCAACTTATATCATCGTTAAATCTTCTCTAATAAAACCAGTAAAACTTCAAAATCGTTAACATTCACGACTCCCGCTGCATTGCACGGGTACACAACTCGTTAATCATAAATTAAACGTAATTAATAAATTGAAACTAATAGTAATTACTAATTGATAATTAATATTAATAAATAAAAATTTATATTAATCAGAATCATAATTGAAAAAATTACAACAAATTTTTCAATAAACTATTTCAATTAATTTTTTTAATAAATTAAATTATGTTATTAAACAATACATGTATATGTTTTTTATAAGCTATTTCTTGGTTTAAGTCCATTTCAAGAAAATGCTGTTTTTTTTTTTTTTTTTTAATTTATCGTATTTATGTTAACCTCTAATGGCGTTTTTTCTGTTATTATTTGTAACCTACTGTTTTTAGTATTTATTTATTTAATTAAATAAAATAATAATTATCAAATTATATATTGAAGGGGCGCCACTTGGAGACGTGACGCCATGTGTGCAAATGAGTGGGAGCCAACACAAAGAGGCACACACATTATTTATTTATTTATTCAAAATATAGAGGAAATTATAATTTAAGGTTTAAGAAAGATCGTGATTTTTATCTGTAGTTTTAAAATTGTGATTCTCATCCTTATTTTTATTATTATTATTACCAAATTAAATGATTGGATCAACATTTGTATTTAAAAGATAAAAGAAAAGGGTGTTTTTAAGGATCATTACGAGGTTGCTTGTTTACTTCTTAATAGTTTCATTAAGAGAAAGTATCTGAATCGTTAACAGGTGAATCTTGTTTGACAAAAAAAGTCTGCCTCTTAATGGTTCTAAAACCTCTTGAATGATTTTATATCATGAGTTTCCCTTAACCATTCAGAGCCTTCATTTCGTTGAAAATAATTACCAGACAATTATATTTTATTTTACATTATATCATGAGAGTCTATTAATTATTTTGACCACTTAATCATTTCATACAAAATCATTCAACAACTGCCATAACAACCCTTAAATCCTAAAAAAAGATTGTTCTTGTTTATTATGAAAATTCTTTGAAAGGCAAGAATCAAATAATTTTCTTTGGCAGAACAAAATATCTTTCATTCTCCCTTCTAATAGATTCTTTTTTTTTTTTGAGTTCCAAGGCAATGTTGTTAGGAATGTCGTTAGGTTGTTTTTTGAAGCCGCTACCAACATGTATGATCCCCTCCAGAACAATGTTTTCTTTCAGGCCTTTCAACCAATCGATACGGTCTAGGAGAGTTGCTTTTGCTAAAAACTCGATAATCGATCCGAGCTCGCTTAGAATAAGTTCAGCAGCGGATCACGAAATCTTGGTCATTTTCTCTATCTAATGAATGGGGAGTCTGCTTTAAAATTTTCCGCCTTACACCTACCCCCAAATATATGCTTCAACAGGAATCATACAAAAGTAGATTAAAAACCTCTAGTAAAATGACCTCTCGTAACCCAACAGATAAAATATTTTCATCACTAAGACTAAATATATTGAAAACCTTAATTAGCTTAGTGCTATTTTATTCTTTTTGATTTATTATTATTCCTTTTTAGTTTATTAAATATATTTTTAGTGTTTCTTTTTTGCTATTTTGGTATTTTAATTTAATAAAATTATATATTTTTTAATTAAAAATTAAAACATAAAACAATTATATGATTTTTCTGTTCTTTATGATAATTAAATATTTTTAAAATAATTAGTTTTTTTAATAATTTTAATAATTACAGTTTTAGTTTCTTATAAGTTCGATTTCTGTTAGTAAACATCGTTCACGTGCAAGCTTTTGAGTATTTTTCACATAAGAGTATTTTATTTCTTTTTTCTTTCATTAAAGACCAATGTATTATACTTTCATAGGAGCAAACAATTAACTATTTTTAAGCTATTTTTACTGGATAATGTAAGAGGTTGTTTGTTTACCTTCTAACAGTTCTATTAAAAGGCAGCATCTGAATGATTTTGTATCTTTGATCTCCTTTAACCATTCAACACTCTAATTTCGTTGTAAATAATTATGAAACAATTATATTTCATTTTACATTATGTCATGAGAGTCTCTTAATTATTCTGACTATTTAATCATTTTGTACCAAACTATTCAGCAACTGTCAAACAACCCTTATATTAATATGACATGCAATTGTTTGGTCTTACAAGTCATTCAGTTATACCAAACAAATTTATGACTTATATCAATATGTTACAATACGTTTATATAATGTTCTTAGATGTCTTTAAAAACATTTTAAAAAATGTTATATAAAGATATATGTTTCTAAAATACAAATTCGAAAAGATGTTAAATAGAAATGTCATTTTTCATATTATATATGAAAAATAATAATAATTACACAGTTTATTTTAAAAGCCTCGTTAAAACATTTAAAAACATTTTATAAAGCTATTATAATACTTTTATAGAAGACATATATTTGTTTGGTATAACTGAATGACTTATAAGACCAAATAGTTATATGTTTTATTAATAAAATCACATTTTTGAGGTAAAAATAGTTAATTATTTGGTCTTATAAAAATTTAATCGTTTCTGAGTTAAATGGTAGATTTTTAATGGATTTACTTTAGGGATGAAAACAATAATAAATTACAAATTATAAGGACGAAAACGGTGATAAATTACGAATATTAACGATGACAATCACAATTTCAAACCTACGGGGTCGAAAGTCATAATCTTTTACAAACCACGGGGGATGAAACCATAATTTACTCTAAAATATCCCACGATTTTATGATATTTGGGGTGCACGATTTCAGATTTTTCGTTGGATTTTTGTTTGTTTTTAATTTGTGAGGGTTTATGTTTTAAAATCAATAAAAAATGATATATATATATATATATATATAGAGAGAGAGAGAGAGAGAGAGGTTGGTTCAAATACTAACCTATTTTTTGTGTTAACTATGTTAACCAACATCAACCAATCATGTTCTATCTTTTAGTTAGGTTCAAATGTAACTCACATATTAAGTGTAAGGGTATTTAGGTAATTTGTCATTTTTATGTAACTCTCAAATATTTTAATTGGGAGTTACAAATCTTAAAATATCACTAATTGATCTTCATGTAATAATGACATGAAGTTTCACATTTGTTCATCTTATTGATTTTTACATTTCATTCTTCTTACAATGATTTTGATATTGTAAATTTCAAAAAAGTCCTTATTGTAAATATTCTGTTATAGTCTGAGTAATATGGATAATCATAGAGTAAAACAAATCGACGACAATGAGAATGAAAAAACTAAAAGCATCTACGAATACATTCGGAATTCGAATTCCAAAAGTGAAGAAAATGATCAAACCGTTCACGCACATGTTCACTCAAACGTCGACATATGTGTTCACTCGTGCATATATGTGTTCAATTGGTTCACACAATATGTCCATTTGGTTCACACACATGTTTCAATTGTTCATTAGGTTCACACA
>NC_037536.1:9855651-9860952 GCF_001531365.2 Cynara cardunculus var. scolymus | reverse complement strand
TATATATATATATATATATATATATATATATATATATATAAAGAAGAACCAATGTTGATGACTTGACTTTTCCTAAAAACCAGAAGACTCTTTTATTTTTTTCTTCATTCAACATCCTTTTTAATCCTTTTTCCCCTAATTTCACATTTTAATTTTTATAAACATTGATTATTCATTTATGTTTACATTTAATACCATCTTTTAGTTTTCCCTAACTCTTCTTCATTTTCTTAATGATTTCATTTTCTTTCTCATGAATTGTTCATGTTCAATCTCTTTTTATCCATCTACATCACTTGATTTGTTTTTCATTTCATAAACCATTATTTTTCAACAAATTCATTTTCAAATTTATTTCGAGAAGACTAATTGAGGTATGCATTCATTTTGTTTTTTGTTGGGATTTTAAAGTTTTTTTTTTCTTAACTTTTCTCTTCTATAATTTTCTTAAGTTTTCCTTAATGAAACCAATAATTTGTTATTGACAACACTTTTAGAGTTTTCATGACAACAATGGTCTGATAATTGAATCTTATGACAACAATGGTCCAAGATGGAATCATAAAAGTATTACAAACTATAATGTAGTCTCAACAAACTTCAACATGTCTTTTTTTAATGGTCATATTTTTTCAAGTATATTTTGAGAAAACTAATACATGTATGCATTTCTTTTGAGTTTTGTTGAGATTTTAAAGTTCTTTTTTGTTTAAAGAAGAAACCAAACATAATGAAGTGTCATCTCTAAACATTACAAGTCTATCTTTTTTTCCTTAGATTTTTTATTTTTTTTAATATTTTTGATATGTAAATGAGTATACAATGCAAATGAGTATATTACGACTAATATAATCAAATTGCAAAAATATTCAATAATTATATCAAAATAGGTACCAACACAATGTTTCTTTGACGAATATAAATAATTTTAATGAGAATCTATATATATATATATATATATATATATATTAAAGGAAGAACCAAGAGTATTGAGGTGACATCATGAGAATTGCGTATTGAGATGTTGGTGAATTGTGGTTGAGTTTGAGATATCCTACATTGATGAAGAATTGAAAATTTTGAACAATATGAAGTGTATAAGAAAGGTGGATTGAATGTCTTTGTGTCAAATATGAGGTTTGTCTCATAGGGTTATCTTTCTTTGGATGACCTTATTTGAAATTTATAACCATGGTTGGAAACCAATCAAACCAAATGGTCGAAATTATAGTGCAAAATTTATTATACTATTATATCTTTATATATATATAAGTAAAACCTTGGGGTAATGAGATGACACCGTGCATTTGTATCGATTAATGGAGTTTGCTTCAATGGTTATATATACATATATATATATATATATATATATATATATATATTAAAGGAAGAACCAAGAGTATTAAGGTGACATCATGAGAATTGAGTATTGAGGTGTTGGTGAATTGTGGTTGAGTTTGAGATATCTCACATTGGTGAAGAATTGAAAATTTTGAACAATATGAAGTGTATAAGAAAGGTGGATTGAATGCATTTGTGTCAAATATGAGGTTTGCCACATAGGGTTGTCTTTCTTTGGATGACCTTATTTGAAATTTATAACCATGGTTGGAAACCAATCAAACTAAATGGTATGAAGAACCAAGAGTATTGAGGTGACATCATGAGAATTGAGTATTGAGGTATTGGTGAATTGTGGTTGAGTTTAAGATATCCCACATTAGTGAAGAATTGAAAATTTTGAAGAATATGAAGTGTATAAGAAAGGTAGATTTTGGATGCCTTTGTGTCAAATATGGGGTTTGTCTCATAGGGTTGTCTTTCTTTGGATGACCTTATTTGAAATTTATAACCATAGTTGGAAAACAATTAAACCAAATGGTAGAAATTATGGTGCAAAATTTATTATTCTATTATATCTTTATATATATATGTATATATATATATTTATTTATATATAAGTAAAACCTTGGGGTGATGAGGTGACACCATGAGGATTATAAAATTTAAAATCTTACGGTGATGAGGTGGAATATGGATTGGTGCATTTGTGTCGATTCATGGAGTTTGCTTCAATGGGTATACATATATGTATATATTTATATTTTATTTAACTTTTTGAATTATTTGAATACTATTTGTTGATGATTTTATTAACAACTAATATATATTTATATAGACAATATCCAGATCATTAATCAAAGTACTCATGCTACCGTGCAACGCGCGGTTCCCATACTGGTATATATAAGAGATAAATTGTTTCATTTTAGTTTAGATATTATAACCCTTTTGAAACCCCACAATTTCCTTTGTTTGAAACCTACTGTCTTCTTCCCTTCTTCAGTTTTTTTCTAGCAAAGACAAACCCACCACCACCAAACCAATACCACAAACCCAGTGTCAGTAGCTAGCATCTCTCTAAACCTCAATGGAGAACACCAGATGTAAAATGTGCTAAAGATTCTAGGTTTGCTTAGTTATATTGACACCCATCCATCCAAAACCTGTTGCAAGATCATCTGATTATGCTGAATGGACAAAATTAGATGGTTATGTTAGCGTGTGTATAAACGTAACATTAGATCAGACCATCGCTCACCTTGCTGTCGATACGACCTCATCTGTCCAACTATGGAAGTTACCTGCTAGATTTGCCTAAAAGAAGGCCATCAAGCCTTTAAATGCTATTTCCGCTTTGCGTATAGTTCAGGTAATCATAGACAGAATCACAGTAGAGGAGAACAAGGAGGAAGAGGAACTCGAGGTCATGGAACTAGACAATATATCTGAAATCATTTTGGTAGAGGATGAGGCTCTCATTATAACTTTAATGCCAACCTCGCACAACAACAATGGTCTGATAGTTACTTTGAAGACAACAATGTTAACCATGTGTTTATGCAGGAACCATACAATCAATCAAGACATGGAACCCGTTCCAGGTTTAACCAACACTTCATCCTAAGTGATCAGCATGGACAACAACCTTTTCAAGCCAATCAGTTTCATCAGACTCAGACATAAGACCTTAGTGGGTCAAATTCGTTTCACGGGCCAAATCCACAAATCCAAAGTTCGGGTCCATCAGACATAGGTTTCGGCCCAACCCATTTTGCAAACTAGGCTCAGGTACAGAAGACACAGTATACTCCTGAAGGACAGTTCAACTTGGCTCACATAACCTTTATGGACTCTGTGTTGCGTCTTCTGTTGCCTTATCCCCCCACTTCTGTTTGGCACTGTTGTCTCGAACATCTAGGAAAATATGCTCTGAATAAACTTTCATTGTCAAATAATAAGAAACTATCATTTCCTTGTAACTCATGCAATATTTCAAAAACTTAATAAATCACCATTTGAGTCACATATTTCTCATAGTTCTTCACCTCTACACATTGTGCACTTCGGTGTCTGGGGGCCATCACATGTGCTTTCTCGTCATGGTTATAAATATTTTGCTACATTCATTGATGATTATAGTTGATAAACATGATTATATCCTCTCACTTCCTGTGCTCAAGTGGTTGAATCTCTTTGTCATTTTAAACCAGAACTGAAACGTTTCTATCCACTAAAATAAAATTCTTCCAATGTGATGGAGCACCCGCACTTATTAAAGGATCTATGAAGAATCTCTTATCGTCTTATGGCATTATATATCACATCTTTTGCCCATACACTTCTCAACAAAATGGAGTTGTAGAACGTAAAAACCGTTATCTATCCAATATGGCTCTTACCCTTTTGTCTCATGACAATCTCCATTCCACAAACTATTCCAAACACCTCCAGAATACTCTCTCTTTTGCACATTTGGGTGCTTGTGCTACCCTACCTTGGACATATTCGTCAAGACAAGATTTCATCCAAATCTCTTCCTTGTTTGTTTCTTGTATATGCCCCAAACTATAAAGGGTATATCTGCTTTGATCATTTTACCACCAAACCTTATACAAGCTGACATGCATGTTCTTTTTCATGAATCGACATTTCCCTCTACAAATACCTCAACAACACCTTCGTACAATAAACCCTTATTTCATGTTACCCTTCCTGATCCTCCATTCATCTTGACTACTCCTAAATTTCCTACAAAAAATGGGATTCGTGTAATAAGCATTTGATATTCAGCAATTCTCCAAATTCGGATATATTCAACATGTTTTTTTTAGATTGGAATAGAGAAATTTATTTAAGATGCAGTCAAAAATTGTACTAAAATACATCATACAAGGATTTTTAGCCTGATATCTGACCCTATTTTTCCCTCTCTATCTCTCACTACATCATCTCATTCACCTTCCTTATCTTCTCCCCTTCCACCTACTCACCACATGACCACATGCTTGCATGACAATACTAGAAAACCCATCCAGTTTCTCAATCATTTTCTCTTTCATGCCGCTCAATCCCCCATTTTGGATAAAGAACCCTCCACCGTTTCCCATGCCAAAAAGTGGCCTTAATGGTGTAATGCTATGCAGTCTGAATTCTCTCCCTACACGCTAATCACACTTAGGTAGTAGTTCCTCTATCATCTACCGAGACATGGACTTCTAGGGTTTCAAACATCACACAACCAAAACCTCTAAACTTGTACTTCCTGTGAGTCGAGGAGATCTCTCTGGTGGATTTGGCGGTGACCAATCTGTTCAGAGAGAATGCAACGATCATAATTGGAGGGGAGTGGGATTAAGGTGCTTGAATATCATCGCATGGTATGGGTACTGGAATGCGGTTTTGGAGGAACGTGGTTGGACATGGAAGTGGAACGTGGTGGGAGATGATTCAAGCATGGAAGAGAGGTCAATGATGTTCTTAAGCTTGTACATCACGCATAAGGCATAACATATGTATTAGATGGTTGTACATCATGCAAGAATATTTATACCTTTTAAAAATTCAAGAAAACTAAACTCGTCTCTTTATAATCTATAACCCTAATAAATAAGGGGGTGTTTGGGTAAGCTTATTTAAAACAACTTATACTTTTTTGTAAAAGTGCTTATTAACTTATGCGGTATCAAACTGGAGTTTTGTAAAAAGTGTTTGGATTAGCTTATAGCGGTACCAAAATGCAAAATGACCAAAAAGGACAGCTCATTTTTAGGTTATCTTCTACCCTATACCAGTTGATACGCAGGTAAAGCATCAGGTTCTATGAGTTGAAGAAAAAGGGTTCATATTTGAAACAGGAAGCCGGCGATGAGAAACCAGGCGAAGGAAGAAGCAGGAAGCCGGCGAAGGAAGAAGCAGGAAGCCGGAAGCCGATGAGAAACCAGGCGAAGGAAGAAGCAG
>NC_037536.1:9849492-9855406 GCF_001531365.2 Cynara cardunculus var. scolymus | reverse complement strand
TTTTTTTTTTCACATCCAAACACTCAAAATAACTTATCGGCGGTTGTGGACTGAAATAAGTTGATAAGCACCTTAAATAAGCTTTCCCAAACACCCCCTAAGTAACTTTTGGGCCACATGTCATGTTTCTATACGACGGTTATTGATTTTTTACGCCTAAACATGTATCTAGACACAATTTTCACTTACGGTTCAAATAAGTCTATTTAAGTGACAGGTGTCCCTTCGGGCGGTTAATTTCACGTATTCGTGGTATAACCGCCTTCGCAGAGTAATTGGCGGTTCAGAGTTCCAAAATCTGGAGTTCTCCTTTCCAGATTTAGAGACTCGTCCAACGATTTCGCCTCCAAATTTAGAAGCAGCTCTACATATACTATGCAGAGGCTCTGCATCTGGAGTGAAGCTCTGCATGTACTATTCAGAGGCTCTGCATCTGGAGTGAAGCTCTGCTGTACTATGCAGAGACTCTGCATCTGGAGTGAAGCTTTGCATATACTATACAGAGGCTCTGCATTTGGAGTGAACTCTGCATCAAGCATCTTAATCTTTTTGGCGTTTAAGCCTTGATCTTTCTTGGAATACAGCACGAGCTCTGTATATAAGACACTTAACTCTTGAGTAAGAGCTATGTCCCTTGATGTCTTATGCATGAGAACATGTTGTCTTTTCCGGTGCTTGCTTATGAGGTATGGCAAGTAGGGTTCACAAAATGTGGACCACGGGGCCATTAGGTCCCCGCCATTAAACCTTTTTTTATGCATGAGAACTCTGGGAAAATTAAGAGTTGTAAGTCTGAATTTAACTCTAGAGTGGTCATCAAAACCTTATTTAAAATTTCAAATTCGGATTTTTGAAGCATTTTTCACAAAGCAATATAACCCGGAAAAAAAATTCCAAACTGACCTGGCAGCTCGACCCCAGCCAGGGGCTATGCCCCTTGGACCCCGCCATTTAGGAGCTTCGCCCCAAAATCAAAATCAACTCAAACAAGTGTGTACTCCGCACCTTCCTTGCTTGTTCGATTTTTATCATGATTACATTGCTCAACAATTTAATTCCATTACATTTAAATGACATTAGTGATACAAATCATCAACATAAAATCATCAGATATTGGTTATTTCTCAGACTTACAACATAACTATGAATTATTCTGTTCCAAACTTGGTTATATAGTTTATTCTCTGACTTAGAATACAACTCTGAAATCCTCTTCAGATTATGTTTCTGAGTTATAAGAAGTCAGAATTCTTGTGACTCAGAGTTATGCTCGTAGATACTTTCTTGACTTAGAAGACAACTCTGAATTCCTTTTATTCAGAGTTAAGTCCAAAGTTATTTTCCAGCCTAACAATAGAATTCTGAATTTTTGTATTCCAGAGTTAATGTTCAGAGTTTTATTTCAGAGTTAATGTCCATAATTTTTCTCATTTAAAATACCCCGTGTAATACACGGGGTCGAACCTAGTATAGTATAGATAAATATACTTTATCTTGTCTATCTATATTATTTATTAGTATGATTAAATCCAAATATATTCGATATTGGATTCAAAATTATTTTAAAGGTATTGACGAGATAATTATAATAATATAATTTGTAAAATATAAATATATATTTTAATTCGTATACAATTAATTACGTGATGTAAAATAAAAAATGAAAAGATAATGAATATAATGTAAATTAAAAAAGTGTAATTTAAAAACTAAAAATGATTTGATTTTTAATATGTATGAGAGATGTGAAAGCTTTCAATTACGTCTATTTGGCATGATAATATATATCTGTTAGAAATTTCAAAATAATTATAAACAGTATAGATATAGATGTATTTAACAAGGGAATTTCAGCCTTCTTTCAGTTCCCCTTGGTCAGAAGGAATTGGAGTGGCAGCATAAACCAGACCCACGTAACATTGTCTTGCTACGTGGCATTAACAACACGATTTAACCAAATCTACATACATTATACACACACACACACATATATATATATATATACACACAATATATTGCACATCTTAATCTGCCCATTTCAAATCAAGAATCAGGTAAAAGATCATACAAACTCTCTCTAGATCAATCAAAAATGCAGACAGGCAAAAACGCAGCGGCGTCCGTCAAGGAATCAGCAGCCAACATGGCTGCATCTGCCAAGGCTGGAATGGAGAAGACCAAAGCCACCATGCAAGAGAAGGTTTTTCTTCTTTCCTTCCCGTTGGGCATAGATTGTTTCATTCTTTTTGTTTAATCTGTATCTCATAATTATATCTATATATCTTGTTGTGCTTGAACAGGGTGAGAAGATGACTGCTCATGATCCGATGCAGAAAGAAATGGCTAGAGAGAAGAAAGATGAGAGGAAACATGAGGCTGAGTATGAGAAGCAAGCAGCACGTGAGCAAAACGCTGCCCAGAGACAGGCGGCGGGAACCACCGGAACCCACACCTACTCTACCACCGGCGACTACACTGGCACCGGCGGGACTTACCGTTGATGGAATAATTACCTGCTTTATTGTGATGTGTTTTCTTTATACGTTGGCGTGGAATAATTTGGTGTTTTCGTGGATTTTGGACTGTTTATAGTTTGAATACGATGTAATATATATGGTTAATAATACTACATGTCATATCTCTCTCTCTCTCTCTCTCTCTCTCTATATATATATATATATATATATTTTCAGGTAACCTATGAGCATGGTATTATGGTTTTATTTTTGAAGTTTATGATATTGCCAAGGCACACCGTCAATTTTCAAAAGATGGGAATGAGTGAGCCAAACTTGCTAGATAAGTTTTCACTTTAAAGTCCGTTTGTAAAAAATAGTATTTATCAAATTATTTTTAATTTTATTTTATATTGATCTTCACTTGGTTAAATGATAATCTAATCCGTTTCAATGACTATCTTGGCCCCATTTTAATTCGTCTTTGATTCAATACAGATAATCATAAGAGTTTTACAAAGAAAAATTCCTATCTACTTTTTTCCAAAATACAAGACATATTTCGGGCTCTAACAAGACTATTTATGAAGATGCTACAAAAGATTTAGATCATTTTGGCTTCCGAAAACTAGAACCATATATTACATCTGAATACCAAGTTTAGATGTCGAGTACCAAATTCGGATACCAAATCCGGATGTTTACTAATATTAAATATGAATGTCAAGTCTAGATACTAAATTTTGATGAAGATTTAAGTATCTAGTCAGAGAAATGGATTCAGATTAAATCTAAATGTAAGTCCAGATACAAATCTTGACACCAAATCCGATAATTAATTGTTACCAATTTGGATACAACAATCCAAATAGTTCTAAGTAAGCTTGTGAAGACCGAACGAACAAGAACGACAACTTGTTCATGTTCTTTCGTTTAACTTAACCGAACGAACAGACACGAATAGTAAATGAATAAAAATGTTGGTGTTTGTCTTCATTCGTTTTGAAAATTGATGTGCATGTTCGGTCATGTTCGTCCATTAAAATGCTAAACACACATAAACAAATGTACTTAAACGAACACAAGGTGTACCCGTCTTACTTCTAAAATATACAACTTCTCAAATAAATCTTTTCCTATATCTACAAATACATTAGTATAAAGCAATTGGTTGCAAAGGCCACCGAAGTGGGATGGAATCATCAGTCCTCAGAATAGAAAAACAGGAGAGATGTGTTTTGTAAATCCCATATACATCTTCATTATTTTAATTTTAGAAAAATACACAAAACAGTTTCATAAAAATTTCATTAAATATTATATGAAACAATTTCATAATCATATATGAAACAACTTCATAAAAAAAAGTATTATATGAAACAATTTCACAAGATTAAACAATTTCATGAAGTTTTTTCATAAGATTAAACAATGAAATCGACGGATGAGGGTGGTTTGCACAGTTTGTACAAATTGAGTGGTTTACATTTGATCGCTCCGTTCTCTCTCTCTATATATATATATATATAATTAATAAAGAAAAGTTAGGGGAGGTCAGTTTATGCTACTAATAAACTGGATATTGCAACTCTTAGTAGAATTAAGATTTAAACATAACCATACACGGGACACATATTACATAATACTTACTGTTGCATGACAAAATGAAACAAGTAAGACATTTATTTGTATTTCTATCTATAGATTTAAAGATGTTACATATTCTCATGATGGCCTTCATGCTGCATACTTCTTTGTTAACTTGACCATCAAACCATACTTCATTTGGAGGATGACTGACGGATTTTGCATGATTGGGTGACCATCCACCACTTCCACATCATAATTGTATATAACTGTAGCTGCTACTATTTTCATTTGAGTTAATGCGAATTTCTTACCAATGCAAGTTCTTGGCCCTGTGTGAAACGTTGTAAACTTGTGAGAGGGTACGTGTTTGATCCCTCCTTGCTCTGACAGCCATCTTTCTGGCTTGAATTCCAAACAGTCTTGTCCCCATATCATCTCCATTCGTCCCATTGCATATGAGTGTAGAAATATTTTGGTGTTTTTATCAACTTGATGACCACTTGGCAGGGTGTCTAAATCAACCGGAGCTTTCGGGTTTACAGGAACCGCAGGAAATAGCCTTAATGCTTCACATAATGCTCCTTGAAGATAAGCCAACTTTTGCAACTCTTCTAAACCAATTTTTCTCCATTTCTCACCCTTTTTGATCCCTAATTTTGTGTGAATCTCTTCACATATCTTACCGTTCGCTATAGGGTTTTTCGCAAGGAGATAAAAGAACCAAGTAAGAGTTGCGCTGGTGGAATCTCTCCCAGCAAACACAAGACTTAATATGGTGTCTTTGATGAATTTGTCATGGTCATCAAAGCTACCAGTTTGGTCATTATATTCCCTCATAAATCCTGTTAATAACCTTAAGTCCTCCTGTTGTTCTCTTTCTATGTCATAAGCCTCAATTTGCCTTTCCTTTTTTTCATTTAGAAGCTTGTAAATAATCTCATCACTTAGCTTTAAAGCATCACTAAGATGTTTCTCATTACCCAATTGAAATCTCTTGAGCAGCTTCCAACAGCATTTTGGAACAACACTTCGAACGAAGAGGGCTTCTTCAGATTTAGTGAAAGCAACTTCAAATTTATTGTGCGGAAGATCAACAGACAAGGTTTTGGGATCATAGTCCACAACCAAACTGAAAATGCTATCAAAAGTGAGCCTTTGGAAGATATCTTGCAAATCCATCTTGGATCTTCGTTCTGACATGACTTCAAGAACCGGCAAAAGCTTTTCCTCCATGTGGTTCCAAGTGGTTTGCTCCACCATGTTCAAGAAATCCGGACGATTGAAGAGTGACATGGTTGTTTTACGGTGCAATTCCCACATCTTGGAATCACAACCGAAAATACCATCGCCAAGGATATCGAATGTCTCTCTAAACTCTGGACCTTTTGGGTAATTATGGAAGTTGGTGGTTGATATATAAAGATAGTTGGCTGGATCACTGGTGAAGAGGATGTCCATATTGACAAACCAAGGGCCTTTGCATATGAAGGTACTTCCATTTTGTTTCAAAATACTAGTGATATAATCATTGAAACGATGGGAATTCCATAACAAGGCAGGGGTCATACCTAATAGAGGCCAATTGGTGGGCATTGATGATCTCCGTGATCTAAGTATATAGTAAACGAAAAGGGAAATTAAGCAGGTAAGGGAAAAGATTGTATCACAGTATTGCAAGAATGCCATATTGTGATCGATGTGCATGTTGTCTATGTTTATGGGTGCATTTATAAAGCAGGTTTATGCAAGCTATCATTGTAAAGACACCCACCAAACCGAACTTCTAGCCAAGCTAGATGCCACTACAATAATATATATATATATATATATATATATATATATATATATATATATATATATAGGGACCT
>NC_037536.1:9808818-9848072 GCF_001531365.2 Cynara cardunculus var. scolymus | reverse complement strand
TCGATGAAAGAAGGAAGAACAAGAGGGTTAGGGTTTTATGATTTATAAACATTACCAATTTACCTTTTATGTTATTTTAGGATATAACATTAATTATTTAAATGATTGGCTCACATTGGTTCTTACAGTTACCACAAACTAATCAGTTCTCATTTGATTAGGCCCCTATATATATATATATTAATGTCTAACCCCAAACATTAATATATACATATTTTTAAAATAATCCCTCAAAATGGGATGTTACAATTTTCCACTCTCTTAAAGGAGATTTTGCCCCTAAAATCTAAGCATGGACAAACAATTGTGGGTATATTCTTTTTTCATCTTCAAGTTCCCATGCGAAATTAGAACTCTAAAGATGTTTCAATTGTACTTCAAACTTTCCCAACCTACAAATAAGTTAACTAAACTACCCTAACGAATCACGGAAGAAGTGATGACCTTACAAAACTTCCACTAATCTCTTTTAGTCGATGATGTTTTGAAAGATTAAAACTTTGTATTAGTAAACCAATTACTAAGAGTGTATTTTGTTAAAGAGATGCACAAATTTTAATCCATTGCACCTCTAACCTTCCTCTAAAACACATAATATAATGTATAGATTTCCCAATAGCGTCAGCTGTTAGCTTTATAGCAAGCCGAAAGTTTAGCATTTTCTTTAACCTTGACTAATCAACCAGCTAATCAGACGCGAGCTCCTTCTTAGACGGATTTCTCCTTTTGCTTCTCAGTCTACAGAGTATTAACAGTCGTTTCCAGCTATTCTTACACTTTTTCTTACTATATTTCTTTGGCTAAAATAATGATCTAAGTTATATATTTATATTTATTTTTAAGTTATTTGGTGTTATGAAAGTGTTGAGTCTATTTTTCTGTCTTTTTTGTATTAATTTATTTACAAGATATAACTAAATCTTATGTTATATAGTAGATATTAAATGTGTGGTTGTTAAGTTATCAATAATTTTCATTATATATCTAATATATTTTATACCCTATTAATTAAATTGGCTCGAAACTGACATGATTTATATAAACTAAATTCAGAATAGTAATTTTGATATACACTCGATTTCAAAAATATTATAAACCACAAATGTGATGTTTGATTGGTTTGAGTTTGGACTCCAAAGGTCAAAAAGTGTCTGAAGGTCTTAGGTTCAAATACAATAAGGAATAAAAATTCTCTTGTGATCATGGAGGTTCAAATATGGTGACTCCGGGCTACCAGGAAAACTATTAATTACCCTGAGATTAGTCGGCTCGCATAACGAGTTAGATATCCAGATTAATAAAAAATATATTATATAAAAACTTGTAATACGACTCTAATTTGGGGTTCAGTATTTATGGTTTAGGGTGTAGAGTCTAGAGTCAGGGCAACACTAGTCAGGACCGGTTCCGGGACCGGGTACCCGGAACCGGCGGGTACCCAGTGTTTTTCAATAAAAAAATAATTCATTTTTTTAATACCAAATGTATATTATGTTACATCTTCAAAAGACGTGGTCATCTTCATTCTTCATCAACTTTCTAGTTCTACTAAACTACACTTCATAGTATGTAATCGTTAAGTTTTGAACATTTACAATTATAGTATGTAATCGTTAAACTTTGAACATTTTCTATTAGTCTATCATGGTTTATAATCGTTAAACAATATTTGTAACCATTATTCCGTATAATTTGTATTCTTGTTTATTTAATTTAGTGTTTTGACAATGTTTTTATTTTTTATTTCTAAATAACAAAATTTTAATATTTTAGGAACCGTCGGGAACCGGTTCCGGTTCCGGTTCCAAAAATTCAAGAACCGCTCTAACCGGTTCCGGTTCCGGTTCCAATATCTCAAGAACCGCCGGTTCCGGTTCCTGTCAAAAAGAACGGGTACCCGCCTATGCTCACCCTTAATTAGCAAGAACCTGATGTCATGACCCCACAATTACCAAAAGAACAAGATATGGAAAATGATATTATTTAAAATAAATGGTCCTAATTGCATTAATTCTTATATGTCACGATGTCTCTTTAAAAATATCAATGATAAAAAAATTTAACTACTTAGTTCACATAATTGGATAGAAAATTTTCAATGAAATAAATTCTCCATCATGTTCGGTGTCCTAAACCCTACAAATCGAAACGGCAATATATTGAAAATGATAATGACCAACTTATGTTTTTTTTTAAAGTGCTTATTAACTTATGTGGTATTAAACCGGAGTTAAATAAAATAGGATTAAAATTGTAAACTGGTAATAAGCATTTTTTTCATAAGTCATGAATGATTAACTTATCAAAAACAGGTTATTACCGGTTTGACACCGATATAAGCAGTTTTTTTTTTCTTATCCAAACACCAGAAAACAACTTATCACCGGTTCCAGACTGAAATAAATTAAAAAACAGCTTTTAGAAGAAATCCCAAACACCCCCTAAATCTAAAATGTCTTTTCAGAAATCTTAATTAGCGACTGAAATTAGTAATCTTGATTTATTTAGTTCACATAATTGGATAAAACAAGACATTTTACTTAGATTATATATATGAACTATCTTTCTTCGTTATATCAGTGCAAAACAAACTTTTAATTTTTACTTGAGTTCAATGTTTACATTCCATTCAGTTGATTTTCATTACGTTCCTTTCTCTTCAATAAATTTGTGACTTCGATGAACAGACTAGTTCTTTGGTTATAGAACTCAGTAGATCAATACTAAACGGCATGTCATCATGTCAATATCAATGTAATGACGTTTCAAGTCAAAAACATTAATGATTGGTTGTAGCATTTATGCTTGTCATGTAAGTTTAACTAATATTTAGTTCAATTTGGGTTGTTCATTCAATGTCTAATTAGTTAACTAAATTAATTTTGAAATAAAAAGCATAAATTATTTTCATCCCCAGTTTTTTTTTTATAAGTGGTCTAAAGTCCAATTAGTTTATTGTGTTAGAAGACATTTTTGTTGTATTTCCAACAATTTCACAATAAAACCATAAGGGTGGTGCCTGATTGGTTTGAGCTTTGCTCTAAAGGTCAAAAGTGTCAGAAGGTCTCAGGTTCAAATCCAAGGAAGAATGAAAATCTCCTTGTGGCCATGGAGGTTCAAATTCTATGACTCCGGGCTATCTGCAAAACAGATGTTCATACTGGGATTAGTCAGTCCGAATAACAGGTTAAATATTCAGGTTAATAAAACAATTTCACATTAAAAAAGGTTCTATAGTTATCTTTTGGATTACCTCGTGGTCGTCGTTCCTAACAACTGGTTTATTTCATTAGAAGGATTGAATAATGTGCAGGAAAACTAATTAAAAGGTTGATTTTCAAGTCATATTTAGTTTATTTTGCATTGTTAATTGCCAATCAAGTTAATTCGGAAAATTAAATTAATTTAAATAAAGAAAGTAAAATATTATTTTCATCAAGTGAAGTTATCGTCGAGTTGCCTATTGTCCGAAACTAGGAGTTATAGCTCAGAATTAAGCTATAAGATTGTAGTTCAAATGTTGCAAAAAAGAGAAAATACTTCGAAGAAGTCGTTTAAAAATCCACAAGGATGCGACAAAATCAATTTGTCGCATCAATAGATTGTGACAACTCAATTTGTCGCATCACAAGATGCGACAAAGCTCCCTTCTCGCATTTCAAGGAAGCGACAAAATTCACTCATCGCATCAACAGGATGCGATAACCCAAGTCATCGCAACACACATGTGCGATAACTCAAAGTCATTGCATCATAAAAATGCGAAAACAGTTTGTCATATGATCAAAAATCCCAGTTTTTACATTCAGTTGATTATGCCACCTTTACCCCCATAATACGTCTCATTTGATTATGTCACTTTTATCCTAAAATACAGTTCTCTTGATTATGCCACATTTATCGCATAATACGCATCTTCTGATTATGCGACCCTTACCTCATAGTACATATCGACTGATTATGTCACCCTTATTCCAATCATTTGTTATTAACATATCAAAATACAAAATTATGTTAACAATAACATGAGATCAGTTTTTAAAATCACCACGTAAAGAACCTTACGGTTCGGTTTTAACATTTTAAGATGAAAGTTTATAAATAAACTCACCTTATGATCACAAAGATATGAAGACAACAGCAACAATTAATCAGATTAGGAATCACATAAATCAAATTCTTCTTCCTCCCTTTTCGGTTTTGTTTTCTCTCGAACTCAAAAACACACAGAAACTTTCTCACCAACTTTTAACAAACCCAATGAGATAATTAAAATATCTCATCAAAAAATAAACAAAAGCACATAAGGCGGTGGAGATGATTAAAAGTATTTAAACACAAAATCAATTTAAGCCCCCCTCAAGTTTCCACCATTAATCGAAAACTACCCCAAACTTTATAACCGATAAATCGGTTATCACATTATGCTCCCCTCAAAAGAATTCTTTCTCGAAATTCATTCAATCAAACAACGGAGGATATTTAGCACTCATCTCAGATTCTAGTTCCCAGTTAGCTTCTTGATCCTTATGAAAACCCCACTGGACTTTCACCAGACTAATTTCTTTATTTCTCTATACCTTTGTCTTTTGGTCAGTGACGGCCTCTGGGGTTTCCACGAAGTTCAACTTATTATCAAACTGAACCTCAGGTAGTGGCACGACCATATTTGGATTAGCCAAACACTTTCGTAAGTTTGAAACGTGGAAAGTGTTGTGAATAGCATTGAGTTCTTTAGGCAACTCTAATTGATACGCTATTGTACCAACCCTTTTACAGATTGTGAACGGCTCAATGTACCTTGGACTTAGCTTACCTATTTTCTCAAATCGTACAATACATTTCCATGGAGAAACTTTTAACATCACGAAATCTCCTACCAGAAATTCAATCGGTTTTCGGCGTCGGTCGGCATAGTTTTTCTATCAGTCCTGAGCTGTATTTATTCTTTCTCGAATTTGATCTATCTTTTCAGTTGTTATCTGAACAATCTCTGGACCAACCAGTTGCTTTTCCCCCACCGCATTCCAACACAACGACATTCTGTACTTTCTGTCATACAAAACCTCATATGGTACCGCTTGGATGCTGGAATGATAACTATTATTATAAGCAAATTCAATCAAAGGCAGATGATTCTCCCAAGATCTCATAAAGTCGATAATACAAGCTCTCAACATGTCTTCGAGGGTCTGAATTGTCCTTCCACTCTGCCCGTCTGTCTAAGAGTGATACGCCGTACTCAACCGAATTTGAGATCACATGGCTCTTTGGAAGCTCTCCCAAAACTTGGAGGTAAACCGGTTGTCCTTATCTAAAACAATTGATAAAGGAACATCGTTACAGGTCACTATTTTTTTTGATATAAATCTTTGAAATCCTTTCTAAAGGACAATTCTCTTTAATCGGTAGAAAGTGTGCAAATTTCATTAGATGATCTACAATAACACATATGACATCATATCCCTTTGGAGTTAACGGCAGTTTCATAATGAAATTCATCGTGATATGATCCCACTTCCACATGGGAATTTTCAATGACTTCAAATTTCCATATGGTCATTGATGTTCAATCTTTACTTATAGACACGTCAAACATTGCTCTACATATTTTGCAATATCTTTCTTCAATCCCGGCCACCAATAGAATGGTTTTAAATCTTTGTACATTTTATTGGTACATGGATGAATTGAGTATCGAGATATGTGACTTTCGTCTGGAATTAGCTCGCGGTTATTCCCAAAACGTGGCACCCAAATTTTATCTTGGAAACATAGAATTCCTCTATCATTCTTCGTCAGGGTTGCTAATATTTTTCCAATTCTCTCAGCTTTGACATTCTCTTCTTTAACTGGTTCGCTTTGATATCTCAAAATCTCGTTAAGAATGTTAGGGATTAGATTTGCTCTATAATCGTTCCACTCTTTTATTTTCTGCTAAGCACGTCAGCCACCACATTTGCCTTTCCAGGGTGACAAGAATTTCGCAATCATAATCGTTTACCATTTCGATCCATCATCTTTGTTGCATATTCGATCCCTTCTGTTTAAATAAATCTTGAAGACTCTTATGATCATTGTAAATCTAAAATTTAGTCCCAATAGATAATGTCTCCAAATATTTAAAGCAACAACGACGGGGCTCCATATCATGCATAGGGTACTGTTTCGATCCTTCAACTGTCTGGAAGCATATGCGATAACTTTCCCCCGCTGTATCAATACACATCCTAGACATAACTTCGACGCATCACTGTATACCATAAATTCTTTTGACCCATCTTGTAGTGATAATATCGGAGCACTGCATAATCGATATTTTAATAGTTGGAAGGCTTTAATTTGATCCTCTTCATATTTAATACTTAGTATTCTTTCTCTTAGTTTAATGAAAGGTGCGACAATCCGTGAGAAGTCTTGAATAAATTTCCGGTAGTACCTCGCCAAACCCAAGAAACTACAAATCTCAGTAGGTGTTATTGATACTTCCCATTTTTCGATAGTTTCAATCTTTGCAGGACCAACTTTTACCCCCGCTTCATAAACAATGTGACCCACAAATTGGACTTCTCTTAACCAAAATTCACATTTAGACAACTTTGCGTATAATTTCTCCCTTTTCAAAAGTTTGAGAACTAGATGAAGATGTTTGGTATGCTTTGCTTTTGATTGTAAGTATATAAGAATATCATCGATAAATACAATAACAAATTTATCAAGATATGTGTTACATACCTTATTCATCAAATTCATGAATGCTACTAGAGCATTAGTTAATCCGAACGGCATGACCGAAAACTCGTGATGCCCATTTCTTGTTTGAAACGCAGTTTTAGAAATATCTTCGTCCCTGACTTTTTCAACTGATGATATCATGACTGCAAATCAATTTTGGAGAAGTAACTAGCCCCAACTAATTGATTAAATAAAGCGTCGATTCTTGGCAAAGAATATTTATTCTTTATAGTCAGTTTATTCAATTCTCGATAATCAATACACATTCTCATCATCATGTCTTTCCTGTTAACAAATAAAACGGGAGAACTCAAGGAGATGTACTCAATCTGGTAAAGCCTTGTCAAACAATTCTTTTAGTTGGGTCATTAACTCCTTTAATTCAAATGGTATAGTGCTTTCGCCATCGGTGTTGCCCAGGTGTTAGATCAATTCTAAATTCAACTGATCGGTCGGGAGGTAAACTAGACAATTCATCATAAAATACCTCAGGATACTCACAGACGACTTAAATAGATTCTTCTTAACCTTTCTCTTTCTATGTATCGACCACATAAGCCAGAAAACTTTGACACCCCTTCTGAATACTCTTTCGAGCTTTCATAACAGATATCAGGTTGGTGTGATGATCCCGTCGATTGCTATAAATCAAAAATGGCCCTTTCCCTGGTAAATCAGTGTGTATCATCTATTTATTACATACAATGCTCGCCTGATTCTCTGCCAACCAATCCATTTCTACCATTATATCAAATTCTCTTATCGGCATCGGAAATAAATGGATTGGTAACACACGTCCCTCAATCTCAATTTGACAGTCATTAAACACATGAGTAACAGATACTTGAGTATTGTTAGTAGTATCAACTACTACGGCATAGTCAAGGGTCACAGATTTCACATATAAACACCCAGCAAATAAAGGCGATACAAATGAATAATTGGCACCGAAATAAAATAGCACATTTGCATATACTGAGTTTATAAGAAACGTACATGTTACCACTCAGGAATTTCATCTGCCTCCCCCTTTGACATCTAAAAAGACCGTCACCTCGCCCTATCAGATTCACCAATTCTAATGTTGATTCCCCCACGAGTACTTGGAGTATTTCCACCAAGATTCAATCTTGGAGTCTTTAACTGAGGACATTTCAGCTTTATGTGATCAGAAGAATTACAATGATACCAACGTTGGGGTATCCGACAATTTCTAGACAAGTGTCCCAGTTCTCCACATCTGTAGCATTTTCTTTGCTCAAAATTACAGTCACCTTGGTGGACACAGTGACGTCTCTAACAGGGTCGTTTACTGAATCGCTGAACCGGGAGATTCTCTGTTTTCACAAACTTTGGTCTTCTAAACTCTATGGAATACCCCTCCCACTTCCTCTTTTCAACTACCTTTCTTCCTCTTGTCGTTTCTTATTTCTTTCGGCTGTTTCAGCCGCGTTTACTGCCAAAGGGAATATAGTGGGGTTCATCGCAATCACAAATTCTTGGATCAAAGACTTTAATCCCTAAATATACCTCTCAACTTTATGAGTCTCAGATGAAATATAATGTTCGGCAAAATGGGAGTGTTCAATGAACTTCTCTATATACTCCCTTACCGTTTGATTTCCATGTTCTAGCTTCAATAATTCTTCTTCCAATTGCCTTACTGCCGCTTTAGGGAAGAATAGTTCCTTGAATCGATCAACAAACTCCATCAAGACATAGTTTGCAAAATATTAGGTTTTGTCAAAGATTCAACATCCTACCAATATAAAGCATTTGACTTAAGCATAGACACAACAAATTTGACCCAATCATAAGAACACTTACTTATATTGAAAATTGATTTTATTTCCTTTAACTAGCACATCGCTTTCACCAGATCTCTTTCTCCAGAAAATGTTGGGGTCGCCTTCACAAGATCTTTTTCTCCAGAAAATGTTGGGGGTTTACACCTCAAAAACATCATGATATCATCCCCTCTTGTATTTATATATTGGACTTGCGGGTTACTCTCTACTCGCTCTATTTCCACTCTGGCAGGTAATCCCAGAATAGAAGTGAAAGTATTTCTCAATTTGCTTATTTCTTCAACTAACATATCCCGAATAACATACTCAGGATGTTGAATTGGTTCTTCATTAATGTTCTTCTGAATAAATTCACCCTGATCTGGATGAACTTCAAGATGACTACCTTCCTCTTCCGCATTCCCTTCCTCTGCCGTTGCCTCAGCCTCTTCCTCTTCCCCGAACCACTGTTAGATTTTCAAGAACATTCTCAGGTGAACTTTCTCTCTCGTCTGGGCTAATAAGACGATTCTTTCAGACCTTCTAGATTGACTCATGATCTGTCAATTTACAAAATTTAATATTCATATAATCACATTCCCCAAATATAATAAGGTATCCAAGCATAAATATTTCAAAGTTTACTGTTTTTTTATGAATTTTAATTCTTTATTTATACTACTTAACAGTTCCAATGTTGAAGTTATGTTAGAATCTAATGAGATCAATACAACCTACATTAATGTGTATAGAATGGAGTTGTAGCCCTTGAGTGAATAAAGATGGTAAATCATTTATATACAAGAAACATGAAAAAATTGAACTCGTGTACATATCAACAAAAAATTTGACTCAAGAGTAATAAGATTTTTTTTCCTTTAGATTACCTGGAACTGCTGAAGAAGAAAAATAAAAGTGTTGAGTCTATTTTCTGTCTTTTTTGTATTAATTTATTTACAAGATATAACTAAATCTTATGTTATATACTAAATATATCAATTGTGTGGTTGTTAAGTTAATAATTTTCATTATATATTTAATATATTTTATACCCTATTAACTAAATAGGCTCGAAACTAATTTTTATAAACTAAATTTAGAATAGTAATTTTCATATACACTCAATTTCAGAAAATATTGTAAACCACAAATGTGGTGTTTAATTGGTTTGAGTTTGGACTTTAAATGTCAAAAAGTGTCTGAAGGTCTTAGGTTCAAATCCAAAGAGAAATAAAAATCTCTTTGTGATAATGGAGATTCAAATACGGTGACTCCGGGCTACCCGCAAGACAGGTAGTTGCCTTGGGATTTAGTCGGCTCGCATAGCGGGTTGGATATCCAGATTAATTAAAAAAATATTGTATAAAAACTTGCAATATGACTCTAATTTGAGGTTTAGTATTTATGGTTTAAGGTTTAGTATTTATGGTTTAAGGTTTAGGGGTTAGTATTCATCGTCTAATTAGTGGTCTAAAGTCCAATTAGTTTATTGTGCTAGAAAACATTTTTGTTGTATTTCCAACAATTTCACATTAAAAAAAGGTTCTATAGTTATCTTTTGGATTACCTTGTGGCCGTCGTTCCTAAATTTATCATGACGATTAAGTTTGCTAAAGAAGCGGTTCATTTATAGGATGTTGATTTGGTTTGGACTTTAAGCAGATTACTATCCATACTAATTGTGATAGTCATAATATGATCCAGTTGGCTAAAAATTTGTTGTTGATGTGTGATTCAGTTGGCTACAAGTTTGCAGTGCTCGAATTTGGTCCAACTCCGGTTGTGTTATTTGTGGGAGATATGAGAATATTATTATATATGACATAGTGGTATCTTTAGAAAGTTATTAATGGGTACATGTTTGGGTTCCTTAACTCATTTATTATATCGAGATTGCTTACTTGAGATTTTCTTTCTTTTGGCTTTGGCGAGTGATTGCCGAGTCGAAGCTCATCATGGTCAAAATGCATCTCATTCCTATCTTTTATCAACTATTGTTCATGTTTGTTGGATTGGCTCATGTATTCGTTTTGTTGGACAATTTGCACATCATGGTAGCGTGTTGAAAAATTGGTTTTCTGGATGTTGTACAACTCACTATGAAGAACGTACAACTCGCTGAAGCATTGGGGTTGAAAATGGTCGGGCCATGTTCCTAGTAGCATTGGCAGCATTGCATGGCGTTTCAGTAAAGACATGCAACACGGTCCGAGCTTCGTCGCAGGCAACGTTCAGGCGACATGGGTCGTGACACATGCAATGGGAGATGTTCCAGGCGGCATTGGCCGTATTGCCCTGTGTTGCGTGGCAAGCCATCCCAGTGAAGACGCCATGCCGGTTGCGCACATTTCAGGCAACACAGGCCGCATCCCCACGTCGTGGCCGTGGACGTTCCCTCACGACTTGCATGGACCACCGGCACGAATGACATGTACTGGCGACTTACATCGCAATATGGGCTGATCGATCCCTTTGGCCGGTATAAAGGGCTTTGGTCTTTTGGTTTGTTTGACCAAGTTTTTTTTCCAAAACGTTATCTTTATTTTGGTTTGTTTCGATGTTTAGAAACTTTGTTTTGAGAATTTTTTGGGTAGCCATTGATCCAAGGGTCTTGTAAATGCGTTCTAATCACTCTCGGTTAGTATTAAATCGATCTCTCTTCTCGTGAAAGTACACTATCACCCTGATAGCGGAACTACGTTAAGTAAACTCATTTCGATTTACGTGTCTCTTTGTAATTTGATCATATATATAATTGTTATATATATTTACGTTTGTGGATTGGAAAAACTGATTGGACTACAATATACAATATTTATATCTCGCTAATCCACATTTGTTTTTACCCGGAAAGTTTTCACTATGGTTTACTGATAGGCATGGGCGGACCTGTAAGGGTTGCATGGGTGGCACGTGCCACCGTATTATTTCGCCATCGAAGGGTAAAATTTTTAGGTTTCTCAACGGTGCTACTGTATTATTTTGGAAGGTGCTACCGTATTATTTTGAAAGGTGCTACCGTATTCAATAATTCAAACATAACAATTAAAACCCAAACAAAATAAAGCCCAATTGTCCAACTTAATAAAATGCAAAGCCCAATTAACTTATTAACATTTTCAAAATTTGATTAATAAAATGCAAAGCCCAAATGCCCAATACAGACTATTAAGTATTACCTCTTGGGCTGGCTCCTGGCAGGTAACCCGGAGTCACCGCCATAGACGGACCTAGTTAAGTGTCATGGGTGGCACATACCACCGTATTGTTTCTCCGTCAAAGGGTAAAAAATTTAGGTTCCGTGAACGGTGCAACCGTATTAATTTGTTGTGTGACACCGTACATATTTTGAAACTACAATTAGAATGTATAGTTGGTTTACAAGACTTTTATTCCACCCCACACCCAAGTCCAAATAATGTTAGTGTCATTTTAACTACAACATTTACTCTTCTCAGAAACTCTTTTCAAGATTAATCTCGTTGGATTTATGTATCTCATGATATAGAACCCAACTCTACCTTTGAGACATCTCTGAGGCATTTAGGTGGTGCTTGTATTCCAACAGTATCATTATGATCCGAGTTCAATAGTAAAACATTGAACCGAATTCGTTCTCCTTTAGGAATTTTTTAATAATCCCTAGAAAAAAAAACGGATTAAACTCGCTACATATTATTGATTACATTCAAGCATTGATCAAATGTATGAGTTAAAGTTACATATAATATTATAATAAAAATACAAAAAATGTGAACGATGAGTTCCATGTCGTAAAGCGAAATGAATAAAAATTAAAAGTAGTATGCTATGAAAATAGCAACCGCCAAGCAAACGAAAGTCGAAAGATCATGAACTGTAGTGCTCGAAGCTCCATTGCTACCACCGGTTCCAGATCCGACAGGGCCTGGGGCTGCTCCTCCGTTTGGCACGGCACCCGCTGTTTAAATTCAACCCCCACAAGAAAACAAATAAGATGGATTCAAACTATGTCAAACTTTTGTAGTCTAGCAATGATAATTACCTGCTGTTGATCCAGGTGCTTCACCTGTTGGGCTAGGTTCTGGAGCTGATGTTGGAGTAGCTACAAGACATCCAAAACAAAGAACAATGTTTTAAGTTCTGTCAAAACCCTATTTTTTGAATTTAAGTTTGAATTCTTTATTTTTATGAATCCGGGTAAGTGTTTATCAAGTCGCATTAGCTTACTGGAATAATACAGTAAGGATCAAGAATCAGTTTTACCCAGTAAGTGAGTGTGAGGATTCTTACCACGGTTAGCGATGTAACAAGTCTTATCTACGAAATTGGACAACCTTATTTAGACACAAAAAGCAAGTTGTCTTATTACTCTTTTTATATGAAAAGTTTTCGTATATATAAAAGATTAAGGATGGTTTACTTTTTTTTACCCTACCAGGTTGTCCAACTTTAATTCTTCTAAAACTCACGACAACTTACTGTAACACCATTAAATATAACAAATATATTATTACGAATTTACGGCATCTAAAAAACCAACTCTGTATGATCTATACTGCAAATCGTCTCTATAGAACGATGCTTTAAGATCTATATATTATATACCAATAATTTAACCCTTTTAATATTATAACTTTATTTTTTGGAAATATATATACTGTTTTAACTTCCAAAAATTTATAAATTTAAATTCTGTTAAAATAATGAATTTAATTTTAATTTATTTATATAAATTATAAAGAAAGTAGACAAGAGAGAGAGAGAGAGAACCTGGGCAAGAACTAATAGAAGGAGTTTCCAATTTACAAGCATCAGGAAGCATAAGAGCCCTACTAAGATCTACCCCAAAGCTCTCAGAGCTTCCAATCAAATCACACAAACAGATAGGGTTGCTTTCTAGCAACCCTGCAAACTCCGGACAACAAGCTTTGTCCGGAGCAGTCATATTACTCCCAACCTGAACAAAACTCAAACAATCAGAAACATTATACAATGCCGTCATACAATCAGGCGCAGGTCCCATCGTCGTCGGCGACGTTGGCGACATCATCGGTGATCCCCTTGGTGATTGCGCCGCCAAGCATGGAACCGCGGTGAAAACCAGCGCCACCAAGATAGCAGTGGCCATAATGGTTGTGTTTGTGTTAGCCATTGGCGGAAAACAGCGGTGGTGCCGCCCCGGTGATGGTAGCGGTGGATGGAAGATGGAGATAGAGGGGATTGATGAATGAAGAAATGGCATTGATTTGTAAGTATGTATATAGAGTGAGTGATGAAGGTGGTTAGATAGCATTGAGTGAAAGGGTTGATGGATATGGCCTAACTTCAGCCTGTCCAAATTAAATTCCCCTTTCATCTCCTACCTACCTATACTTCTTTATTTGGTATTTATTTCAAAGACATTTGTCATCTATTGACCCTTAACCATTATTTGGCAGTTGTCAGCTTCATACAAGCTTGCATCTCCCATCCCAAACACTCAATGGTCCAACAGTTTGTGTTTAGAGTTTAGGGTTTAGGGTAGATCCCAACTAGTTTTACTGTATATATATTTTAAAAAACCTTCATTTCTAAAAAATAAATCTTTGGATTTTTTTGATGCATTTGCTTATGTTGATTTTGGTTTTCGTGTAGACGGTGTTTCTAATCGACAAGTCGTCTTATGCTCGGTGTTTTGATTTGTTAGATGCTTCCGTCTCATGAGATTATGAAAATTGGACGATTCAAAAATCAAAGGGTAATTAATTCAACGGTACCTAGGTTACCAATAAATTTGAACCTTCATAAAAGTCAAAGGTTTTACCGGTATTTGGAGGGGGTCCAATAAAGCCGGTCCATAATGTCATTAGTTTGAACAGTAGGTCTTTTTTCAGATGGAATAAGTTAAAGATCGGTCTGGATTGTTAATCCTTTTTTTTTGCATTTCTTTAAAGATGTTAATTTCTTTTTTAAAGACGGACCTGCTAGTCCATGTTCGGTATTTGCCTTGCCAAATCAGGATTGGTTCAAGTTTTTTGTACCGGTCTGTCTTTGTGTTGCTCTACTGACAACTATTAAATATACAAATTATTAACAGAGCGACAATTGCTCAAAAGATCTAGAGACAGGTGTTTGGCGAACTGTAACCGATAGCTTTGATTTGCACGTAGAATTTCTCTTGACGATCTAGGTGTCGCTTATTTATACGTGGTTCATGTTGGATACATCATTTTGCACCATAGAAATGAAGCAACTTTGAATTTATTTTATTTTTCTTTGATAATTTTGAACGAGCTTCCGCCATTTATAACATATTCTTTTCACCTTTTTATGCCTAGTTAGGGATGCTAGACAGGATATTCATAACGAAATGTAAAGAAGATGGAAGCAATTCTTGTCAATTCATTTATACCGTCGTTGACTCCGATGTTAAAAAGGAGTTCATCCCTCTCTACTTCTCCCCCTTTTTGTTATTAATGCTCGTTGATCGATTCACAAACAACCATCAAATCCAGCTGACATAGGTTAAAATAACGCATTATCAGACATCCACAAGACAATCATCATGATCTGATACGAATGCAAAAGGTTTTCAAACTGAATCATATACTTACGTGTATTAATCAATAAACGATCATAAATATGTCACCGTATAAACAAAAAAAATCAACTATCAAAATATTGTTATGCAAAATAGTTTTCCAAAAGTTGACAACTTGGATATTGACATCATTGAAGATTTTATTTGATGATGTCATAATTCCAACAATTGCAAAATTAGCACATCATCATAAAGAAAGTCAAGGATTTGTTTCACACATATGATGTATGATAACTAATAACATCTATTAATTTGGGTCCACTCAAAAAGATAATATTTCTCTTTCTCTTTCTCTTTCTTTTCGAAAATAATATATAGCTAATTGTCGTTAACAATGCTAACAAGATAAATGCTTTGGGGTCGTTTAACAAACGCATACTTGGGTAAGTGAACAGCAAGTCACATTACCTTACCAGATGAATATGATAAGAACCAAAAATCTTACTCGGTAAGAACGAGACAAGCACCAAGAGTCTTACTCGGTAAATGAGGGCGACGACTCTTACTACAGTAAGCGTTTACCGGGTAAATTGTTGCATACGATATCGTTTTTGTAGACTAAATCTTAGTAGGTAAGTAAATGATAATGTTAAAATTTACTGTTAAGCGTTTAGCGGGTAAGTGTTTGGTAAACGGCTCCTTAGGTAAAAAAAAAAAACATTACCACTTTCATTTAATTTATTGGATAAAATTTCCAGCCATCAACATAACATACAAAAATTTATGGTAACCGTTTTTTGCCCTGATAGTGGGAGGATTCGGGAGTCAACAGACTCTATCATGGATCAATGGGGAAAAGAGAACAAGCTTGAAAGAAGCTCGAGATTCTGCATCGGAAACTGGAACACAGTCGTTGGTGCCACTTCTCCCCCGACTTGGGTCACGTGCCAGGTCGCACTCACATACTTTCGAGTCCTGAACAAATTGTTTTTATCTGTTTATTTGAAATTTTGTTTCTTAGTTAGATTAGATTAATTATTTAATTTTAATTATTATTTAAATTCTTTTATAATTAGTTTAGGATTAGGATTAGTTTGAATTTAAATTTCAATAATTATCTACAGAATTAGTTTAGCTACAAACATGATTCCTTGTTTTCATTAGTAGAAAGTTTATTACTGATCAATATATTTATTTTAGAGTTTTATCTCTTGTTTAAGAGTTTTCTCTAATTTTTCGAGTGCTATGCTGATAGACTCATTATCCTAAGGATTTAGACGATTGTCGACCCTTATGCAACTACTTGTTGCGTCAATTGGTATAAAAACAGGATTTATTTGTCATTTCACTAACAATGGCAGATCAATGAACGGCTACCAAAGCAGACTTAGCAGAGATGAAGGTGACCTTAACCACAACACTCGCTAATCTGACAACAATTATTAACTTACTCTATCCCAACCCCGACAACAAAAACCTTAAGAGAAGGGACATGCATGAGGAACTGGTCAAGGTTTTGCACGGCGATAACTACAACCATATTATGAATTTGGTTTCTCTCCTAAGCAAACGACCATCCATTCGTAAAAAAGCCACCTGAAAAAGATAAAGGCTCAACCATAAGGGTGGTGTCTGATTGGTTTAAGCTTGGGCTCCAAGGGTCAAAAGTGCCTGGAGGTCCCAGGTTCGAATCCAATGAGGAATAAAAAATCCCTTTGTGGCCAAGAAGACTCAAATGCGGTGACTCTGGGCTACTCGCGAATGGATGGTCGCCTTGGGATTAGTCGGCTCGCATAACGGGTTAAATATCCAAGTTAATCAAAAAAAGAAAAAGACAGCCTCACCGGATAAGGTTCAAGGTAAATATTTCATCATCATAAAAGAGCCACAACAAGAAATCTGTAATGAGCCTAAAAATTCGACGACAGATTTTGAGCCAAAAATCAAAGCACCCGAAGGTGAATCAGTCGATGACATTCCCTAGCCGCCAAAACCCTTGTCACAAGAAGTCAAGAAGGTTAATCCCGAAGAGGATCCTGCCGATATTTTAGCACCTAAGGCTCCAAATCAGAACGAAAAATTTTCCTACTAAAGTACTTGTCGCATCTTACCTTTTCGAGTTTGATAAAGTATTGCTTGTATGGAAGCCACCACGGAAACATCCTTTGGGATTTGAAGATTGGTCAACTTTTTCGAATTTCGGTTCCCTAGTTGTGAATTCAAATGTTTTGAAGTAACGAATGTTCTACATGTTGGATGAAGATATTTTTCAAAGCGAACTCGAGGTTGAGTTCTTTTCAATTGAGGGTGACTGATACAGGTAGGATTCGGGAGTGAACAGACTCTATCATGGATCAATGGGAAAAAAGAGAACGAGCTTGAAACTTGAAAGGAGCTCGAAATTCTACGTCAAAAGATGGAACATAATTATTATTTAATTGATTGCTTTTTTATAATTAGTTTAGGATTAGGATTAGTTTAAATTTAGATTTCAATAGTTATCTACAAGATTAGTTTAGCTATAAACAGGATTCGTTGTTTTCATTAGCAGGAGTTTATTATTAATCAGTACAATTATTTTAGAACTTTATCTCTAGTTTTAAGAGTTTTCTCTTAATTTTTCAAGTGCTATGCTGGTAGACTCGTAATCCTTTAAGGGTTTAGATCCTTGTCGACCCTTATGCAACTACCCATTATATCATGCCCGTTAAGTGCTAAACGGGTAAAAATCAATACTCTCACTTACCAGACAAAAATTTCAGTTCTTATCATGTTTAACTACTAATTAAGTGATCTTGTAAACTCTTACCTGTTTAGTGTTTGGTAAAAGATCCTCATTATAAATGGGTTTTTGTATTAGTTTAGTCTAAAACTGAATTGTCAATCAAATACAAATTTGGATTGTTTGAATTTGAAATACAAACTTAATATAGTATCGTTTTAAGTTTGAAAAATAGAACACCTACGGTTCGATTTTGGTCTTGAACCCAACCACACCGAATCAATAACCAATTTTTCTTTAATAATCGGGGCTTTAAAACACCTATAACTCAAAACTAAACGTAAGAGGGATCTTCTTAAAGGTCAATGGTTCGAGTCGTGTTTTTGGTAGTTCATAACATGTGCTTACCGGAAACTAGCTCCTAATCGATCTTGGGAAAAGTGTGGCAAAAGACGAGACACGAAAAGTCTTCCGATTAGAATATATATATCTCAAAAAACACTTTACGCTTTTTATAAACAGGATCGGGGGTATTAGGGACTCCAATTCCCATCCCCTTTCCATCAAGGAATGTGGATCCTCATACAAAAATTGAGGGATTTTTTCTTGTCTAACGAATTTAATTTTTTATGTGATATCTTTGTATATTACATATAAACGTCAATTTCATGTATATATTAAACAATCTTATACTGAATGGCTAGTTTATTGATCTGGGCAACCAGATGTTTGTGTGCGGACATATGGATGTTCAAATATCATAATTTCGTTGCTTATGCATTGGGCTCTTTGCCAAGCCGAACGTTTCCTATAAAAAGAACTGATGTCTAAACTAAAAATCTGGACTTTCAAATGTTGTATGACAAATTTTTAACTTAAGCTATGAAGAGAATCAAAATCTTGTTTCTAAGGTTGATGATTCACTGATTTTCCAAAATGAAATTCTAAAAATAATTCGTGCGAGTTATGTCATTTTTAGTTAAATGTGTTTTTGGCAATTAATATTTGTTATTGGGCCGCAATGACGATAATGATCACTTTCACGTATTTCGTATACAGTAAATATCACAGTAAGTGATCTAGATATCTTTGTTCAGCCTTTTTCCACTAATTTTGTTGGTGTTGAACCTTTGACTTCAATGATTTGCGAGAAAGCACCCTAAAATGTATCAGTTTGTGTTTTCATCGTTAATAATCACATTAATTTTAATGAATCGTCTTTCGAAATGGACCGGGGGAAAATGAAGTTGAATAAGAAGTCTGAAGCACGTTCATTTGTAATGATCAATTAATAAAAAAAAACAATTTAATCATTTTTATAATTACTAGTTGTGTACCCGCGCAATGCGGCGGGAGTCGTGAATTTTAACGGTTTTGAAGTTTCACTGGTTTTATTAGAGAAGATTTAACGATGATATAAGTTACACTTGGCCTTTACATATTAATACAATTTGAATAAATAAGAGTTATGGTTACAATTACAATCTACCGCTGAAAAAAAATTGTATGACAACTTAAAATCCGATATATTTAAAATCCAACATATTTAAACGAGTCCACAAATGTATTCGATTTACACCAAGAGCAAAGAATTAAGAGATCGAGAGCGAGACCGAAGGTTCTAGAGCAATTGAATGAGAGATGAATGAGAGAACTTTTAATAACTCATGGTGAACATTAGTTTGAATCTCACCTTGGGGATGGGGAGAAGACATAGAGGTATGAGAGGGTGAAGGCATGAGTGAAATGTGTCAAAAGTATCTTAGAACATGAAAAAAATGTAATAATATGCATTGGTAACTTGTATTATATGTTATTTTAATTGTAGATTGAGATATTTTAAGACTGAATGCATAAAGTAGTAGTACTTAATGCATTATGAGTTGTTTTTAAGACTTTGTACATAAATGTATAGTACTTTGTACATTAAAAATTATTTTTAAGACTTTTGATAAATCTGGTTTATAAAGTAGTATAGATATAGATTTATAGTATATTCTTATAAATTATCAATAAAGAATTATTTAATTGTTTTTTATTAACGGGTTATTACAGAACAAACGTGTTTAGTATATTTTAAAACATTATTATAAATAAATATTTTGTGATCTTTGTTACTATACATAAATATTTATCATGCTCACATGATATATTTATGAAATAATCAATAAAAACAAATAATGTTGAAGTCTATAAATTTCATTTAATTGGAAATAATTGCATGTGGTTTTAAAATTAGTATTTTTAGTTTTCACTACAATAAAATTGGGTTCATAATACACTCATAATTTCTAAGCGTTTTAATAGACTGCTTTATAAGACTTAATTTATAGGATCAAAATATAAAGCGTCATATCTAAAGGTGTTGTAATAAGTTTATATAACGCTTTTGGACGCCTTAACAAGTTTTGGAGGATATTTTTAATACAAAGTTTCGTATTAGCAACTTTATAGGACATTTTTGATAAAGTGTTCTATAAACTCATTTTTTTATAGGACATTTGTTTTTATAAGACAGTTTTCCAAATAGTGTCCTATAAAGTTGCTAATGGGACACTTTATATTAAAAGTGTCCTAAAAACCTTATTGCGACGTCAAAAAACGTAATATAAACTTATTACAACACCTTTAGATAGGACGCTTTATTTTTTTGGTCCTATAAAATAAGTCTTATAAAGGGGTCTATTAGGACGCTTAGATATTGGGAATGTCCTATAAATCCGATTTTTTTGTAGTGGCTAAAACATGTGTTTGGTTTAACTATCACTTTATACTTTTATTTAATTTCTTTTAACTTAACCACTCTTGTATTTATGTTTTATAACAAAATTTACTCATTTATTTATTAAATGACATGTCAGGTAGGTAGCAAATGAACATTCAATTCTACTGTATACCGTTTTTCATGATGTAGAATATTCATTCATCGTATTCTTTCGATTTTAAGCAAAATTCATATTTTTGATATAGAACGAGTTTCGTATTTTTGACCCTGATCGAGTTTCAGAAAAATAGGCATGTCACTTGAAACGGTATCAATAATTTCATAATCATATATGTTTGTAATTAGGGTTTTAATCATTTAAACAAATCAAACCAAAATGAGTAAAAAGGGAAAGCATTGACATTAATAATGGGAATTTATGGTTGGCAAATGGTTATACATTTAAGAAATGCACATGTGAATATGTGAAGTGATTAGCAATTGTTTGCAAGATAGGTAATTGCTTTACCCAATTGTCCAAATCTGTGACCCAAAAAGCCAACAAGGAAAAGTAGGTGTCACCATAATGACTCCCTATATAGGTCCAAGCCAAAGCACATGGCTGAGCTTAATCAAGGGCTTTATGGTAAACCCTTCATTAAATGAGTTTGAACTCGAGATCCGCTCTTACTCTATTTTTTGTTCGTTTATAAGCTAACTTTTTGTCGTTCAATCAGAACTTCTATAATAAGCTCAAAAAATAAGATAGTTTATGTTTGTCAAACATGACTTAATTAATACATCTCTCCTGGAATATTTGTTATGTATACAAGCTTTGTACTGGAATATGTAGAAAAATGTAGTAGCTACTTTTGTAACATAGCTTTTGTATATAATGGGACCGAATATGTAAAGTGGTATTTCATGATATATGAAACATGTGGTTATATGCAAATGTGATCTTGGAGTGTTACACTGACTACCTTCATTGATCATAACAAGCCTTTCAAGTTTGACGGTTTACATTTTAAAAGGTGGAAACCAAGGGTGTTCTTCTCGACAACAAAGGATCTTGAAAATTATGTTTTTCCTTAAAAAAAAACAATTGTTGAAAACCCTGCTACTGCTGAACAAGAATCTGTCGTTAGAAAATAGGAGAAAAATGATTTTTTGTGTCAGAACTATATCTTGAACTCCTTAGCCAATGAACTTTATGATTATTATTCAACTTAAAACTCCTACGGAAGTTTGGGATGCTCTTACTAAAAAATATGACATTGGGGAAGTTGGTAGTAAAAAATATGTTGTCAACGGCCATTTGAGATTTCAAATGGTGGATGACAAATCTGTTGTCTCACAATCTCAAGAGTTGCAGAAAATTGCTCATGAAGTGTTAGTAGAAGGAATAGTAATTTGTGAACAGTTCCAAATCTCGGCTATCATAAAGCTCCTGCCCTCCTGGAAAGAGTAGAAAAACACATTGTGCCACAAGACCAAGGACTTCTCTTTAGAGAGTCTAATCACAAGTCTTCGCATAGAGGAAAAGCAATGAAAGCAAGATCAGAACGAATAAGTTATTGTTGTCTCCTAAGAATAAATCTAGTGCAAGTCTAAAACCCACTCGAAAGTCTATGAAGATTAGTCAGAATAAGAAGTCGAATAACCAAATTTCTAGTCGAAACATAAACCAGAACCAAAATAAAACTAAATACCAAGCTTCGATTGTAACACCCCGCATTCCACATTTGCATATTATCATGTATTTCATATATTAAGAAATACAATAACACAACTTTGGTCCCAATAGTACAAGAAACTAAATTACAGAATCCACAACTCAAAAGTTCCAAAAATAACATTCTTGTATTCCACTTGTATAAATAACAAGTATTCCAAAAATCCATCATATATCATGTTGATCTTCATAGAACAGGTAAGCACAAAAAGAAAATAATTCACATATTTTCCTTTCCTTTATCCCTGGACGTAGCTTGACCTATAATGCATATTTTTGAAACACAAGAAGATGGTTAGACCTTGAGGTCTAGTAAGAAATCCTCTTTTTTTGCAATTATATGGTGAAAAATCACCAAAACCTGTTATAAAAATTACCTTTGCAAACATAAAAATATATTTCATATTTTTACAAGTCAAAACTCAAATATCATAACTCTATAAGAGTTTATAAATCTGCATCGCCATACATGGCATATAACCACTCAGGTTCTCGCATTACTTTATGCAGGATTACTCAGAGCTCATTTGGTTCTTAAGAACCAGAGCTCTTCTGGTCTTACCAACCAGAGCTCCTCTGGTCTTATGAAAATAAAAAAGAAGAGATAAGAAAACAAGATTTTAACATTACCAGAACCTGGTTCTCTACTATAGTTTTAAAGGATAATTAAAAAGGTTTAAATTTATAAAGTGAAGCCAGGAGTTAGGATACAGAGCTCAAATACAGGGCTCGGAGAGCTCGTACTTGTTAAATCCCATGATACAGATCCTCTGTATAACACATACAACCTCTAGGTCAAAATGAGTTTTGAAAAACACAAAAGATTTTCCACCATAACCAGAGGCCCTCTAGTTAGTCTTGAAGACCAATCAAAGCCCCTCTGGGTTCTCATCAAACATTTACTCTTTTAAACAATTGCAAATTGTAATGTCCAACATCCCAAAAACATTTGTTTACTCGAAACACGGGCAACTAATGCCTCTGGCTATAAGTTATTTTCCCCTTCTCAATAACATTGTTGTTATCATTTCAATAAGAGCAATGATTCCAGGTCTTCATATCACAAAGAAATATTAACTCTTAATTATTGCATCTTATGGATGTTAGAACAAGAGTTATAAATGTAACACATCTCATAATTGTCACCCTTATCCAAAAATACACTTCTCATTGATATGTCACTCTTATCTCTTGGTACATCTCTCTTTGATATGTCACTCATCCCATTGTACATCTCTCTTTGATATATCACTCTTATTTCCTCATAAAATCCAGATAAATCTACTATTTTAGCCAATAATGGCCTCAAAAATAGTTTCATCTCAAAAACTTTATATCAAGAACTTTCCTCAATTTAAAACAACTTCTGAAAGACACATAATGGGCGTTAACAATCCTTATCAGACAAAACTTGACCGGTGACTGCCCTTCATCGGACAGCACATGGGCGAAGAACTGCCCTCAGCGGTCAACATTTAATCCAGACAACACTCACCGACTATCACTTGGGCAATAAAACACCCTCACTAGTCAATACTATGATCGATGAACATCCTCACTGGTCAACACTATGACCAATAACATCCTCATCGATCAACACTTAAATATTAAAAATTCAATCGGGACAATACCTTGTCCGATAAAAGCCTTCACCGGACAAAGCTTTCTTTAAGAATTGTGGGCAAGTTTGTTTCTAAAACGTTCACTAAACTGGGATAGAAGCATAAGACGCTGAAATGTGCCAGCTTTTGAAAAATAGACATTGCATTAGTAAAGTGGTGTGTGGTATGCAATCTCTTTGTAACCATGGAGTGAGAGTTCAAGATTGGAGTCACTTCACATCCTTATACTTAGAAACCATATCCACTACCAATATCTGAGTATACTTTTGTCTTGCGCACTTTTTATTGGCACCACTTAGGCGTTTCATCTTTCTTTGTTGGCACCACAACGACCACACCACTCTCTCTTCCTTTACAATCATTCTCAGAGCCACATTGTCAGCACATACCAACATAGCCAAACCATGGGTACAAGAGCCAGCCTTGGAAGGGTATATATAAGATGAACAACCAATATTCAAAGACGCATTATAAAAAGGGACATTGATAACCACAAGGGTTATGGCATAGTGAAATATCTCATCTATTCAGGGTTCAATTCCAGACATACTCAACAATTGTGGCTGTTGAGTTCATCTGGACTGATTTCTTGCACTCACAATTTGTTGGGATTAGTCCAGACATATGGACACTCTTCCAAAGAAAATCTCACATAGACCTTACCTTCTGCCGAAAGGAGGTTGTTGATAAAACAAGCAACTAGGATATGATAGATAGGGGTGTCTGCACAAACAAACAATATAAACAACAAACAAACATGTCACCCCTATAGAAACAATAACATACATGTTAAGATTGGAAAAGGTAAACCAACCCAAATCTCTTACCCCAGATCAGGGTTGAGTTCCGGTAAGAAGGGAAGTTATGGTGGGAACCGTGAGAAGAGATCTCCACTCTTGAATCAATCTTAATTGAATGTCGACATTAATAAGGTGCACTGAAATGCGTTGGATCAATTCCCTTTTAAAATGTAATCCATGGGTGAACATGAGATTAAAAGTGATCAAGGGTTCAGATCTCTTCTTACGTTTCTCATCATAACTTCCCTTCTCACACGATACTTCACCCCAAAGATCATATAGGTATATTACAAGGAGGAAGATATTACAATGAGGAAATGAAAGTGACAATAAGATTTGCCATATCGGCATCATAACTCGGACCTTCCATTTGGAAATGACTAACTCCTTCCATGAGATGAGTTTCGGCACGACCTGCTGCACTTTTTATTTTGTTGGCCAACTGTTTGACGCTCGTAAACCCATCTTTGGTTCCCATCACGAATAGTTTCGGCTTAAGAGATTGTAATATGGCCTTGTGGTGTCTTCCGAAAAGAATGGAAGCAGTCAACCCAAAAGGGTAGCCCAGGCTCACGTACCCGATAACTTCGTCTACCTGATCAACCGCAGATCCTGCAATCGGCGCTCCTGTTCTTGAATCAATCAATGAATCTCCATTAGGAAAGTGAGGTAACAACACGATCGAATTTGTAGGACGCCAAAAATGTCTATTATAGGACTTAGGTTTATAGGACCAAACAACTATGTCATGTGTATAAGTTTTGTAATTAGTCTGTATAATGTTTTTTTTGGGGTCTTTAACAAGTTTTTAGAACACTTTTTGGAATAAAGCCTCCTACTAAACCCAAGTACATCAAAATCTATGAACAGCTACAGAGCCAAAACCTATTTCCATGTTGGATTCGGAAAACCCTAGATTTGATATCAACGATCAAAGTGATGAAAAACAACTAAAATCATCATGATAATTGTTCTAAATACAAATTTAATTAGCAGAAATCATTATACAAGCAAAATGATTGAGGAATTAATCGGAAATTCGTGTACCTGCAGAGGAACCGACGAGTAGAATCCGATTTGAGGACAAGTTCTGAGAAGTCCACTTGCAGATCGCGACTACGTCGGAGACTTCAGAGAATCCGGTGAGGGAAGGTCTGCCGGTGGATTTACCGACGCCTCTCATATCGAAGGTGACGGCGGCGATGCCCTGATCAGCTAGATTACGAGCAATGCCCTTCATAAGGCCTTGACAGCCGCCTAATACTGAATAAGGGTGGACCAAAACGACCACAATTTTTTGGTCATCTGAAGTGGAATCATCGTCTTCTGGTGCTGGTTTGTAGATCCGAACGTCGAGGTTGATGCCGTTGCCAGATTCCACCATCGCCGATTCTCTCGTCGTCATTTTGCGCACCCGCTACACTGTGTGTGACTACGAGTGTGTGATAGATCTGGAAGTTGCAATTTGATTCAAGGGGTTAATTGCACAATTAGTCCCTGATCGAATATTATTGCTCCATTTTGGTCCCTCAGTTTAAATTTTTTTTACCTTGGTTTAAAATTTCAATGTTCATTTATATACAATGAGTTTTAGGGATCATGTAAGAAAGTGAAAAGTTCCAATAGCATGGTTTTAGATTATGTATTTTACTGGATCAACATGACAAGAATCGGAAATCTTACTCATTAAAAACGATGATAAGAATAGAGAGTCTTACCCGATAAGCACTTACTAGTAAATTGTCGCTTACGATACCGTTTTGATGTTCTATAATCTTATCCGATGAAGTAAATTAAAGTATTGACTTTTACCAGTAAGCGTATAGATAAACAGACTCTAAATATAGTTAGGACTTGATACAAAGAAAAAAAACTAAGAATAATAAAGCAACAGATACATCAATAATTTCCCAGTTTATAGAGCTTAAATACCAGTTAAGAATCAATCAAAGTGCATTATAATCAAATACTAAAACACCAATAAATAATTCCTAGTGCACTCTAACCAAAATCCAGTAGACCATAAAAAAAAAAAAAGTAAAGCCCAAAAAAGGTACTCTATTCAGTGTCATTAATTGAGTTAACATGTTCAACATCAATGGAGATCAAGAAATCCATCAACTCTATTTCTACAAATGTTATGTAATTATGGACAATAAGTCTTTGTCGAAGCATATACCTATATGTTTGGCAGTTGCTAAATGGTTTGATGCAGAATAGTTAAATGATCAGAATGATTAAGAGGGACAGAATGGTTAAGTACTCAATGAAATTTGGTTGTTTGGTAACTGTTATTTGAATGATAACAAGTTACCATTTTAACCCTCTGTATGATTTAGTATCGAATGAAATATAGTTGTTTGGTAGATATCTGAATAAAACAATTACTTTGCAAATATAACTACATATTTCATATTAACCCAAACAAACATAACATTACTAGTTCAAAACAAGATCTCATATTAATCCAAACCAACATAACATTACTTTTTCAAATTCAAAAATAAAAAAAAACATAACAATCAACATAATAGTTTTTGAACAATTCTTAATTTGACGCATTTAATATTAACTGATTCACAATCTGGTCACGTAAATTAGCCATGTTTTCATTGTTTTGAGTATCAAAAGGCCTTCCATCCATGTCATCTTCATCGCCTCCCTCAATTTCTTCTTGTCCCTCGACAATGATCGTGGGGTCATTGTTGTAATCCATGAACAACTGATCGTGGATATTGCATTTTCTTATAAAATTATGAACCGTAAAACAGGCAATCACAACGTTTCTTTATATGAGAAATGGATAGGGAGTCATTTGTTTTAAAATTAGAAATATTGCCTTTAAGACACCAGAGAGATTAGATTTAGAATTAGCAGCCCATTTTCCTTTCTATTCGCGAGTAAACATAACAGGCTTTTGAAAGATTGACTTTGGAGGTTTGGATACAGAGGTTTCGGACTTTAGCTCTTTAGCTTTCTTTTCCTTCTCTAGCTCAAGGCAAGATTTGGCTTTTAAACGCATATCCATGAAATCAGGACACATGTGAACCTTCTTTTCTCTGCTCCATTGCTGGAACAAATTTAAGAGGGATCCCATTTGGAAGTTTGTCAACTTCTGATCCTAGCACCACTATCTTTGTCTCAAGATGCTCTGTATTCAAGTCATCCTCTGGCTCAGAGTCCGAGTCAAGAAAATCTCGTTTAGGACTTAGAATGTTGGAGTTTTCATTGAGCTCTTGTGGTAATTTTAGATATTGAAGAATCTCCTCTGAATTTTGATTGAAAAAAATTTCATCATAGAGATCTTACAATTTGTTTAAATCTTGAGATTCCCATGGATAGATATCAAAGCCTTCTTCCTCCTTTTGCATAGATGAGGAGCATTCACAAGTAATTTGAAAATTTCCTCTGGATGGAAATTGTAGGAACCCAGATCCTCTAATGTACTAATAATCACACTTAAGTCAATGAATAAGCAAAAGCAATAACTATGATATTAGATGATTATGCAGAAATGAACAACACACAAATATGAATAAGGTATTGAGCAAGACGGCTGCATTGAATAGCTAAAGAGAGTTACAAGAACACCAAGAACACGCTTAAGTGTGTGTAAAGAAAAACTCTCAATCTAGCTCTAATTTCACAAGTGCTAAGCAATTTTCTCTCTTGTAAGAATAAGCGTCTTCAAATATGGCAATTATCAGGGGCCGATTTCCATGGAGGAAATATTCTTTTATAGGTAATTCCTAAAAAGGAATCTTCTATAATTTAGGATATATTAATTGTCAATGCATCCGTCAATCGTTTGCCTCCACGATTCCTTGAAAGAAGTAATGTTTCAGTACATGTGTTGGCCATTGATGGGAGCATTTATGATATACGTCGTGGAAACTTTGTGTGCAAGTTAAAGGAACAAGACCCAGAGGCTCTGCATGTATAGTGCATACGTTATGTGTCTGGAATGGAGTTCTGCATCAAGTCCTTATGCTTTTGACGCTAAATTTTGATCTTCCTTCATTTGGCAACGAGCTTTGCATGCGAGGAACACCTTTGTGTCCGAGTATCTCCGTGTCTGAGCAATCTCTGCATCCGAGCTCTTATTCCAGTCTGCTTCCTAGACCAAGCCCTCTTGACTAGAGCAAGAGATCTTTTACTTACACTTTTTGAAATACATATCTAACATTATATATATTTAAATTCTTATAAGAAAATTAAATAACAGGTAAAAACAAAGATATCCCTTATGTAACGGAATTAGTGATTAATAACCATTTTCAAAACAAAATGTAAAATGTAAACCATCTAAACTTATCAAAGCTCAAGTCCTAGTCTCAAACTTTCACTAAACCTCAAGGAACAAATTTAGAGTTTATTCTATTATATAATATTAGAAATTACTAATTTTTTGACATGTTATTTTAGATAATTTTATATTTTTAAACTACTTTATCAACTATTTTTCTCCAATATTATTAGTTGGTCAATTAGTTTACTAGCCTCCAACTATCTTATAAGTTAACAACTAACTTACCGATAATTTTCCAAACTTAAACTTAAATCAGTTTAAAATATTATCTTACAAATAGATTTAACGTTGAAGAGCGATGACCATAATGATTCTTTTTAGTGGCATGCATGGAATTAGGGATTAACCTAAATCATCAACACAATCACCCTTTTTTTTATTAACTTGAATATTCAACTTGTTATATGAACCGATTAATCTCAAGAAGATCACTTGTTTTGCAGATAACCTAAAGTCACTGTATTTAAACCTTCGTGACTACAAGAAGATTTTTATTCCTCCTAAATTTTAACCTGAAACCATCATATACTTCTGATCATTTAAGAAGGATATCACCTTTATACCATGGAACTCAAATATATAATGGGAAGAGGAAAGATCCAAAAAAAAAACCCTATGGTTCAATAAATAAATATACAATTCCCAATATTTAGATTCCTTCAACTTTTTGTTTATTGGTCATGATTTTATTTGTTTACATCGTATTTCTTTCGTCACAAAATAAATATATATATTTTTGTTTAAAAACATATATCTGTTTTTAAAAGAGCGTCTACTTTCTTATTATATTTGTAATCATGAGATGAAGATCTGTATTACTAAAGATAAAATTGTTTTTATTTAATTAAAAAATATAATTACCATTCATTTTTTAAAATTATATATCTTTTAATTTTCGGTATAAATATTTATTCTGTAATGGGGGAAGTAATGTTTATACAGTGTGAAAAGTAATCATGCATCATACCTTTTTATGTAAAAAAACAAAAATAAATTTGTGAATGAAAATCTAGTGATTGAGATCAAATGAAATTTGGCCTAGTGGTATTATAGTTTTTGGTCTCGTAGGAGGTCGAAGATTCAAACCTCACTAAAAATAAAAAGGGTATGAGTTTATTTATTGTATTTGTCGCATATAAATATTATATACTTCAAAAAAAAAATCTAGTGATTGAGCAAGGCTACAATGACTGCTAATTTAAGGGAAAGAAAAAAGTTGGATGGAAATGTGAATATATTAAGTTCAAGGGGTCTAATTGAAACATAATTCCTAAAGATCTTCCATTATAAACACAAGAATTGAACAATTACAGACAACCCCCTCTTCTAACAATCCTCTCTCAAAATTCGATCTTGAAGCTCATCTTAGAAGACCCTCTCCCGCACCCCACCCCACCCCACCCCACCCCACCCCCATCACCATTTTTGACCATGCACTCATTGTGTTAACTATACCACCCCACCCCCTTTATAAAGTGATCAAGAAGAACACCTTTAGATTTCACATACTTCTGGCCATCATTTCTTGAAATCTTCTATAAGATTCTTGCTTTTCCAATCTGAATTTTTCATGGCAATTCGCTATAAACTTATCAGCAAGACGATCGATCTCGTTCATCTCATCGACAGTAATACTCCTGGAACCTGCATTGCTTCCATTGTTAGAACCCTTGTTCTTCTCTTCAAGCCATTGAAGGTACCCAGAAAGCTGAGATTCTGGTGCCATTTCATCCACGAAAGCATTCCAGGTGGAATCGTAGTACACCCCATTAAACGAGTTGGGTGAAGACGTCATGGCCATTGGTACAACATGAGATGATGAACACCAGTTATAGTGCAATCTAAACGATCCAAAACAGATCTTGTTGTGTTTGTTTCTGTTCTTCTTCAAGATGATGGGTTCCAGAAAATGGATATTGTGGAGACGATGGATCTGTTTGAGAAGCTCGAGAATGAGGGTTTTCGCCTTGGTGAGAGCTCGAACTAGACGGTAGAGATGGGAGAAGATGAAGTTGTGGATTAGGGTTTTGAATTTTACACAAGTGGCTAAGGAAGAAGATGATGATGGAGATGGTGGTGGTGGTGGTGGTGCTCTAATGGCAAAATTATGAGGAGATGAAGATGGAGTAGTTGCCATTTTTGGGGGAGATGCATTTTGGGGTTTTCATTTCAAGTGATATTTATAAGGCAAACATGAGTACCAAATTGCCCTTCAATCTTATCTTTCTAACAAGGAATCTTGATTATTATGATCATGGCCTTCTTTATTGTAAATGAATATCATTCTATCAACTTGTTATATTAATGTCATCATTAATACTTATGATAGATCCAAGCAGACCCGTTTCTGACATTTTATAGATCCTCAAACGAACATAAACACATGACTCACTGCAAGAAACATGGCAACGACTTTTGTCATCGCTAAAACTTGTGGCAGAAACAGGTCATCCTAAAAAGCGCATCATCAAAACTCATTTTTCTTGTAGTGACCCTCGTTAAGTACGAAAATAAAATTCAATAAATGTTTTTCATTAGTATAAAATCGAGTACAATAAATGCTAATAATTTACTGAGGAAAGAAAAAAATTATTTTCTTTTTCAATGTAATTAGTTGATATACTTTTGGGTCATTATTATCTACTAAATTATTTTTGCCTCTTATTATATGCTACAATTTTCTGGGTTTCGTTAATTTATTAAATCGTTGTAGACTATTATTGTATTTTAAAAGAAAATTTTGGGTCTTTGATATTTTTGAGCCCTAAGCATGCGCCCGTGCCGCTATGGCCCTTGATCAAAATAAGTATAAAATAATAATAAAAAATGTATAAAATTTGATATATTTTAATTCAAAAATACATTAATTTGGAGGGAAGTAGGTAATTTAAATAAAAGGGAGATTTTGAAGTGCCCACTTTGGTTTTTTGTTCTTTCCCTTTTTCTTTTCAACACACCAATGTTTTTCTTGGTTATATGGAGGACCACTTTTGATGGTCACAAGACCCGACCCGACAAGACAACTACTGCTACCGTGTCTTTCTTTCTTGGATCAAATTCATACATCAAAAGTTGCACCAATCAACTTGTACTATATATTCAAACATATTTGATTCTCACAAAAATACATTATTCTTACTCTAATATTTTATTTCATAAAAAATATATATTATATCTATTATTTTTTAATTAACTTGGATATCCAATCTACTATGTCGCAGGACGATAACCTGTTTTGCGGGTAGTTCGGAATCATCGCATTTGAACCTCCATGGCCCAAGGTGATTTTTATTCCTCATTGGATTTAAACCTGTGACCTCCAGATATTTTTTGGTCTTTGGAATCCAAGCTCAAATCAATCAAACATCACCCTTATGTACTTACCCAGGTAAGTACTTACCCAGGTAAGCACTTACCCAGTAACTTGTTGCATTCGATACGTTTTTATGTACTAAAATCTTGCATATCAAAATAAATTATAATGTTGAATCCTATCGGTAAGCAATTACCGGGTAAACATTTAGGTAAACGGCCCCTTATTCTATAGATCAAGTCTTTTAAAAAAAATGTATTTTTAGTTCATTTTTTATGAACATACATAAATTATCCTCATCTATTTGAAATATTTTAAAACCCTCTTTTATAATTTGTCGTTATTTTAAGCCCAAATATGTTTTTTTTAAACAAATAATATTTATAACATGCAATTGAACAAGAATATTGTAATATGATATTAAAAAACTAGACTTAAACCTAATAATATGTAATTTTCTATAAGTAAAGATATTATCAATATTGTTTCAATGACGTTGCGTTGGGGCTGAGCTAAATCTAGCAAACAAGTTCACTGAGAAATGCAATATATGGTCGAGTGCATTGTGCTAAGTACAATAATGCGTCTATTGTACTTGGATAGGGATTTCCAGCTCCCAACACCTCTTAGTCATTGTCCTTTAGACGAAATGAATCTTTCCTTACTTCCAACGTTTCAACCAATCATGGGAGTGGTAGTTGAATTTGCTTTGTCTGTAGTAGATTGCCTTCTCATTTGGACATATATGGATCGGGGGATCAATATTCCACAAACTCGATGTCCTAATTCATATAACTAGTAGACAAAACCGAGTTTTCCCAAGATCTCTCATCTCAAATTTGGATTTCAATCGAAAGTGTCTATTATGTTCATATCATCGACATATAAAGTTAAATTTGAAAATATGGAACTTCTTTTCTTTTTAAATACGCAAGGGCATAATTCGTCGTTCTTGTATACATTCCCAAATCATGTATTCACCTTAGGCAAGAATGCTATATCCTTCTGGATTGCTTTAATCATAAAGTGAGTGTTTCATTTTATTTGCAAACATAGTCCTTGGTTTAGAGTTCTTTGACTTGGATAATGTTAGGCACTTTCGTGTATATATCTAAATCTAGATCCCTATAGAGTTATGTAGTAACTAGTAACCACATTCATGTGCTACATTTCCAGTCTTTTGGAAACTATTTTAGTGGGACATTATAACGTCCATCATGGAAGAGTAAGTCTCATCGTTATCAATCCAGGGCGTTGTGAGAAACCTTGTGCCAAAAAGATAACCTTATGCATCGGGACTTCATTATTCTCAATATGCTTTTTGACAAAGACTTATTTATGTCTAACGAGGTTTACCTTTGGTGGGTTAGCACCACCGGACCAAACACATGCTCCTTTGTCAAAGTAAACTATTCTATCTGGATTTTTCTTTTCATTTAGACCAATTTGTTGACGTTTTTCAACTGAGGTGGTTCGATGTCGTCGTGCTCTATCATATTATGAGCAATAGTATATGTAATTTTATCATCAATGGGTATTTATGATCTGTCCATCGACTTATGTACTCTCATAGTCCATTTGAGATTTCTTTTTTCTCTGGAATCAATATTAACTTCGGAGCGTCCTTTAATAAAGATTCATGGACATGGTTTTATACAGAAAGAATCTCATGAGAAGTTTTTATGTATTGATGATAAATGGTTGTTCATTCTTCTTCTCTTCCTTTAGAGGAGTATCTATCGAACCAAGTAGCTTCCACCATTTTCGTTTGGTAGCTACGACCTCAACCACACATCTACTATGTGTGATTGGAACACGATTTCCAGCGGTATTATGCCCTTGTTGGGGACTTCTGACCTTACGGATATATTTGCAACTTGTAAGTATGATCTTTTCACTTTTATAATAATTAAACATATCAGGTATTAAGTATGACTCGTTTCACTTCAACTTTATATTGTAAAGTTTAGAGTTCAAAATGGATGGGACAGTCCATGATAGTTCTCATCGTTCTTTAGAAAATACTTTTCCTATCTCCCCCTAACAACGGGAGATTGTCATCAAAGTGACAATCCGCAAATCATGTGATATAAGATGACTTGTCAGGTGTTTAAAATAGCGGATAACTATTGGAGATTCATATCCAAAATATACTTAATCATCTTTGAGGGCCCATTTTGGTGCGTCGAAAACCAGACATTCGTAAATGTAAAATATCAAGCTTATATCCAATTACCATCTGGTATGTATGAAACTGGTTGGATAGTAGTGAGTCTAAAATGAATAAGTAAAGTTGCATGTAATATTGCATAACCCCAAGCAAGTGTGGGTAAACTGGTGTGCATAACCAATGCACTAGCTCACATCTATATTCTTTTGATGACAACTGCGAGACCATTCTTATGAGGGTATAAGATGTTCTAGATCGATCTCAATACATATGTAGTAATCATCAAATTCTTATATAATTTTCCAGCATTAATTACCAAGTCATATAGACTTAATGAGATAATCAGGTTGGTGAGCCCTTAAAACATAAAATTGTGCTAAGGGTGTTGGAATATAACATTTAATGTGGACAATAATGTGACATGCATCCATCATGTCAAGTATCTACCAGAACCATAAAGTACTTGAACAGTCCACATTCTAGATGTATAGATCCGCAATTATCACCTTGTAATCGTTGTACGAATGGAATTTTTTTTTTTTTTTTTTGTATTATGTCTTTACCTTGAGGATGGTCTCATTCCCGTCTTGGCTAAGGAGTAAGTATTTGGAAGGGTATATTATGATAGTGGTGTTGCCTCTTGTGCTATAAAGTCAACAATTGCAATTTAGATAATTGTCTCTAGCCTTTCACTCAAAAGAAGATGCATTTATGTGTATTTTTAACAAACGGATCATTATGACCATGGTGTCCCACATGGTCATACTGAAACATATATGCGTCATTATCCCAAAATTATTCATTGATAACAAAATATGATTCAATGACCTAGATAATCCATTTGTTTGATACATTAGCTTCTCTATCATATGTTTCCTTTCATATTCATTAGGGTTTATGTACGTATAGCCATTTTTCATTCACGTAATATGATTTTCATGTGAAACAACGAATATCTTAACAAGGTTGTATTAATATGGTTATATAGTGACCATTAATGTTATGCATTAGGCAATAAGGCAGTGACAGTTCATGGTATATGAATTTGGTTGGAGGAATTATAGACAATTAGTTTAATAAATATTAGTATATTTCATAAGATTTCGTGGGAGGTCCCACAAGAAAAACACTCAATTTCTCCTCGATATATTTTTACACAGAACGGAGAATATTGAGGGTTTGGCATCTGTATTTGATGTACTTCTTTACATCTATAATGGTTATAAGTTTGGGTGTATATGTACAAATACAATTAATTTGATACTTAAAATATATTTGTGGTAAACTAATAATCAACCAACATAATTAACTATATTCATGCTTCATGTCAGCCTTCTCGCCCATTGCGTTGAATCACCTATTTTTGAGCTATTGAATTAGGCGATCCGAAAATCCATTTGATCCAGTTCATCAAGATCTAAAAACTTGAAAATAGAAGGGGTGGTCTTATATAACTAATAATACCTAGTGGTGCCACACCTATACCGGTGTTCATTTCAACCTGTTTCCTTTCTGGCAAGAACGATATTCTCTTTGATTGTTCATTATCACTTGGGTCAGTGCTCAGTAATTGCATCTATGTGCCAACGATTGAGAATTCTTTCCTGACCCTTTCCACAACCTTGTCTACATGGTACATAGTTCTCATGTGTGTTGTAGATCATGATATTTTGAGAGATTTTGTCACGAGAGAAATAAATATTAGTTTTGACAGAAAGTCAAATTCAAACTTTTAACATCTTAATCCTATTTTGGAGCTTTTGGTAAAATACCAAAATATATGAGGGTTGGAAGTGTAACTTTCAAAAATTACTGTAAATTTGGAAATTAGAAGTAGGTTTCTTATAATTAAGAAAAACATTTAAGGGTCGTTTACCAAGTGCTTATCCGGGTAAGCGTTTACCAAATAACATTACATCACTGTATGAATATGGTAAAGATCAAGAATCTTACCCGGTAAGAGCGAGACAAAGACCAAGAGTCTTACCCGGTAAGTGTGGGAATGACTTTTACCATGGTAAGCGCTTACCGGGTAAATTGTTGCACACGATGTCGTTTTTGTGGACTAAAATCTTATCGAGTAAGTAAATAATAGCGTTAAATTTTACCCAAAAACACTTACTGGATAAGTGTTTGGTAAACGACCCTTTAGATATAATAGTCCAAGGTTAAACCAATCAGACACCACTCTTATAATTTATATGTATCTTTATCATCGCATTCTTTTAACAAACAAGATTATTATAGGGAAAAGTCCAATAAAACCATATGAACTTTAGTGTTTTGATTGATTAAGTCCTTGAACTATTTTTTGGAACAAATAAATCATTGGACTTTTGAAAACTTGTTAAATAAATCCTTAAACTTTCTTAAACCTGTTAAATAGGTCCTCATTCTTTAAAAATATAACTTGTAACCTGGGTAATAAGTAAACTAAACAAATTAAAAAAAGGAAAAAGTCTAAAAAAACCCAATGAACTTTAGTGTTTGGAATGATTAAGTCTTTGAACAATTTTTTGGAACAAATAAATCCTTGGACATTTTAAAACCTGTTAAATAACTCCTTGAACTTTCTAAAACTTGTTAGATACATCCTTATAACCTATAAAATTGGTTAATGTGGTAAAATAATGAAAAAATTCTGACAAAAAACTAATGAACTTTTATATTTTGAATGATTTAATCCATAAACATTTTTTTAACCAAAAAAATACTTCGATTTATAAAATGAAACAAATACCATTCTCATTAGCCTTCTCAAAAGATACAAAAGTTGTACCCAAAAGTTACGCAAAAAATACCAACTATTGTGCCAAAATATACCTTAGGTTGTGCTAAAATATACCAAAGTAACACCTAAAGTTGCGCCAAAAATATACCAAAAGTTGCGCCAAAAATATACCAAAAATATACCAAAAGTTGCGCCAAAAATATACAAAAAATATACCAAAAGTTGCGCCAAATATACCAAAAATATACCACAATAGTTGGTATATTTGGCGCAACTTTTGGTATATTTGGGGAAATTGTTTGTATTTTTGGTGCGACTTTTGATATATATTTTGGTTCAACTTTTGGTAAAATGCTTAAATTTTTCYTTCTGTTAAAATACTTTGGGTACAGCTTTTGTATCTTTTGAGAAGGCTAATGAGAATTGTATTTGTTTCATTTTATAAATTAAAGTATTTTTTTGGTTAAAAAAATGTTTAGGGACTAAATCATTCAAAATATAAAAGTTCATTAGTTTTTTGTCAGAATTTTTTCATTATTTTACCACATTAACCAATTTTATAGGTTATAAGGATGTATCTAACAAGTTTTAGAAAGTTCAAGKAGTTATTTAACAGGTTTTAAAATGTCCAAGGATTTATTTGTTCCAAAAAATTGTTCAAAGACTTAATCATTCCAAACACTAAAGTTCATTGRGTTTTTTTAGACTTTTYCCTTTTTTTAATTTGTTTRGTTTACYTRTTACCCAGGTTACAAGTTATATTTTTAAAGAATGAGGACCTATTTAACAGGTTTAAGAAAGTTTTAGGATTTATTTAACAAATTTTCAAAAGTCCAATGATTTATTTGTTCCAAAAAATAGTTCAAAAACTTAATCAATCAAAACACTAAAGTTCATAGGGTTTTATTGGACTTTTCCCATTATTATATGTTCAAAATCCCGCTAGAGTTATTTGAAACCTTATTTTGGGCGGTCAAAATAGTCAAACAAAATAAAAATAAAAATAAAAAAGAAAAGAAAAATGAAAAAAAGTGGTCCATAGGAATCAGAAGAAACAATCAGACTCTGCAACTCGATGAGGTAAATATGGCCGAATTCCCGCCGTAATTACTAACCCAATATCTTTTTTTTCTTAATTTTAAAAAATAAATATAATAATATTTAATAAAATTAAAAATTATTTTTATGGAAAACACAAAAATAATTTGTTTCTTAATTACATCATCAATCTCGAGCAATCTTCATTTTTATTCTTTTTTATAATAAAACTCGAATATATATATATATAAGTATATATATCTATTCTATATCTATACTATATTATAAAGCATTTGGCTAAAACTCTTAAAAACTCTTAGGGTGCGTTTGGTTTGCGGGAATGTTTTTGAGGGATTTGGATTCCATGGGATTTGGATTGGATTGGATTTGAAATCCATTCCTCTGTTTGGTTTGTAGGATTTGGTTTCTAATACTTCGTATAATTTTTTTTAACCTAATCTGTGTTCATGAGATTTCAACCTAATCTGTCAAAATTGAAGGATTTACCTAATCTGTGTTCATGTATATTCAACCTAATCTATCAAAATTGAAGGATTAACCTAATATGTGTTCATAGTTTAGTGAGAAATCCAAAAGGGGAAAATGATTTACCTGTAGACGATAGGCGACGGAGATGAAGGGAGACGAAGGGCGACTGTTGACGAACGGTGGCGACGGCGACGGCGACGGTGGCGACGGAGACGAAGGGCGACGACGACGGTGGCGACGTAGACGAAGGGCGACGGCGACGGTGGCGACGTAGACGAAGGGCGACGGCGACGGTGGCGACGATGAGAAGGAGACAACGATGAGAAGGAGACGATGAGAAGGAGACGATGATGAGAAGGAGACGATGAGAAGGATTCGATTAGAAGGAGACGATCGAGAAGGATTCGGTTAGAAGGAGACGATGATGGGAATGGATTTYAAATYCAGTGTAAGGGCGAAGGATTCTCAAATCCAGTGTTGGTGGGATTTTAAATGAATCCCGGGATTTGAAATCCGACCATTTCTACAAACCAAACGCGGGATTGGAATGGATTTCAAATCCAAATCCCTCCAAATCCCTCAAACCAAACGCGCCCT
>NC_037536.1:9786813-9805303 GCF_001531365.2 Cynara cardunculus var. scolymus | reverse complement strand
AAAATTATATTATTAAACCAAATATAAATTACTTCGTTATTGTACCTAAATTAAATTATAATAAAAAATTGAATTAAAAAATTACACAAAAAAATGAGGAATTTCGAATAGTTAATTTGATACTAATATCGATATATTTTTGTCAAATTTTTATGATATCTTCAAACATATATTTTATTCAAAACTAAAAACATCATCGCTTTCTCAAAATCACATAAAGTCATATTATAACATCGACTGAGATAAATAATAAAATGAAATGTTAAAATCACGATATATCTCGCTGCATTGCGCGAGTACGCTTCTACTTATATATATATAAGTATATATATATACACATTAAATTAAATATTATTTTTTAAAAATGTTAGATTAATATAGTTTCAATAAACTCGACTATCCATCTGGATTGTCACCGTTAATAATGATAAACAGCTTATACCGGTGTCGATAATACAGAATTTTTGAAAAAGTTAAATCATTCTAACTTATAATAAATTGATAAGGACTTTTATGAAAATCAATAAGTTGTTTCATATAAGCAATCCCAAAAACCCACTTAGTTGTATTTGTATTTTGTAAAATGGCAGGACTTTTATAGAAGACATTTTATTAAATTTTTAATTTGAAAACTTATTTATTTTATAAGAAAATACTGTCAAAATATAGACAATTCCCAAACTATAAACACTTAGGGGCCGTTTACTGAACGTTTACCCGGAAAACGCTTATCAAGTCATATTACCTTATTGGATGAATACGGCAAAGACCAAGAATCTTACCCGGTAAGAACAAGACAAGGAACAAGAGTCTTACCCTTTAAGTGAAGGCAACGACTCTTACCACGGTAGAAACCTATAATGTATATTATCGCATACGGTGCCGTTTTGATGGACAAAAATCTTATCGGATAAGTAAGTAATAGTGTTGAATTGTACCAATAAACACTTATCGGGTAAGTTTTTATTAAATGACACTTAAACTTGTATTTTAAGAATATTCTTTTATAAGAATTAAAAAAAAAAAAACACAATAAATCGACCTAATTTCAAGATTTTAATTAATTTTTTAATTTCTTTTAATAAATATTATTAATATTTATTTTATTTCAAAAATGGTGATTTTGTGGGTGACTCCACATAATTTGTGTGTGGATAATGTAATTACTAATTAGGTATCTAGATTAAATTTAATTAAAATAATAATTTTATATAAAAAAATAGTAATAATACAAGTGTCTGACAAGAAAACATTAATATAGAGAAGGAATGCTTGCAATGAAAGATACCCGCCGGTATCATGTTGCCTTAAACTACGCCGTATAATTATATTTATTATTTTACTAATTAATTTTATATACAGAAATTAATTAAAATAGTGTGGTTTCATCTCCTAACTATTTCTTAAGAATGTAGCAAAACGAACAATTTTTTTACACTTTCTACCCTGTATGCAAAAAAAAAAATCATTTTACACCCAGATCTGTAAAAAAATTTACATTTCTTACACAGGTCCATAAAAAAAATTACATTTTTCATTGAGATATGCAAAAAAATTAAAATTACGGACATAAGACTATTTTAAATGGTTTTTTGCAATAGAGAAGGATAAAATTCTCTAAAATTTTAATGTCATGGAAAGAAAATCATTTTTTTTAATTATTTCCTAAGAATGAGGTTTGATCAATACATTACTATTTTAAATCTAACATTTTTTAAATGTTAGTAATTATAAAGACTTTTATCCATTTTACCTTAACACCCTAAATAAGGTTCACGAAAAAAAATCCAGTTTATTTGTCTAATCGTGAAATTGTGATGTTAGTTGTATGATGTTTGAATTTTATGTTTACTTTTATGATATAATCTAAGATGTTGTTTGTAATTGATTTGATTATGTTTGAGACATTTAGATTTACATCTTTAAAAAAAAATTGTAATTTACTTTTAGTTGTGAAAATTAACATGTTGTAATTTATTTCGGATCAGTTTGGGTTTCGAGTTCGGGTATAACCAATAGAAAAAAGGGGATTTTTACCCCTTAACGGGTTCCCCAACGAAGATCAGGAAAACCAATAACCGGCCAGAACCCGACACGTTGTCATTCCTAAATGCATTACATCTAGCATGCCAACCTTGGTGGTACACAATAGTAATTACTTTGCATTTATATATATTTCATTCAAATCTAACCATGAAAATGTTACAAATCATACAAACCAATCTCAACCGTACATTTAGTTTAATGAATATCTGGTTTTATAATTATATCGATTGTTTTCTAATATAAAACGTTAATAAACTCTAATTATCTTCCATAAATATTCAAATCGTAATAAATGAATCTTCTTCATTTCCAAAAATATTGGTTTGCAGGTTTGTAACATTTAGAAGGTTTGCATATATAGGGAGTGGTTCAAACGAGAACACCACTGTTTTACGAAAATGCAAGAATATTTCCGATCCTCCAAATTATTTAACCCATTAATATTAGAAAAAAATAAAGTAAATGGTAAAGGATAATAATGTGATTTTGAATTTATCTGTAATCTTGATGAATTCATTATCTCTAAAATCATGTGAAGATAATATACTCACAGATCACAATGTATCAAAGCATTATCACAACAAAATCACATACTGAATAGGCAAAACGATGATTGTAGACGTGATGAATAATCTGTTTCAAATATAATTTGAAAAGGAGTAAGAAGAGATGGTTTGATCCTTTGTAGGAACTACCCGTAATAACGAACTTGCAAAACGGATCCGTGAGATCGAATCTCAACTACAAATGAGAGAATAAATTAAGATATTAATAATTTTGGTAATTTTAACTTTAATTATTAATTAAGGGCGTTTTAGGGATTTTAAAAATCTCTTTTTTGCTCTATCCTCTCTAAAAAAAAGTACACATTATGATACCTAAAAAATTCGTTGAAAAGGATACATACAAGCAATATTCACTGTGACATCCAGATGTACATTATGATACCTTTTGTAAAACAACTAAAATATACACAATGTGATACTATTTGTAAAGCAACGAAAATAAAGAAAATGTACATTATAATAGACTTAACAATAGAGATACATTATGATACACGTTGTCATACATTGTGAATATTACCACTATGATACACTTTGATCCACAAAAATCTTTAAAAGACAATATATATTATGTAATTAAAGTTAACTAAATATTTCCTTTAAAAAAATAATTAAATCTTTTAGTGAGTTGTTATAAATAAAATTACTAAATTGCCCTTTTTTACTTTACTTAAGAAATATCCTTAAATATCTTTAAATGAGTGGTTCACATTGGATCTCACAGTTATCACAAACTACATAAGTCTCATTTGATTCGGCCCCTATATATGTGTGTATGTGTGTATACGAGGAGAAGTTCATTTGAGTAGTAAAGAAGTGATCCTTACTCTTCATACGGTCAAAATTGGTCAAGAATTACAGCCTTCAGTGGTCAAGCGAAATATAGAGGAGTAGTTTCGTAATCTTAACAAATAGGCGGTAAACAAGTGCATACGTGAATCATACAAGTTTATATGTGAATCAATTAAATAGTTCATATGTGAATCACACGGGTTCACATATGAACATATAGTTCATATGTGAATCACACGGCTTTACATATGCACTTGTTTTGTCGCATGTTTGTAAAAGTTACGAAACTACCCCTCTATCTTCCGCATACCATGCGAGGAATTATCCGATTCTTCACAATCAAATCCCAAATCTTAACCAGATGTAAGGTTAAGATCACTTCCCTACTTTTCAAATACTTACCACTTTTTAAATTAACCTATTGCTATAAGTATGTATAGGTAAAGAATGATACAACTCAAAGATCACAACAAAAATGAGATATGGATACACATCACCCTTTAACTTTATTACAACATCCCACCATCATTCAAAATACCTAAACCCCTTTTGTACTCCTTACCTATTCTCTAAAGTAATTAATGACATATTTAATTCAACATATTCAAATTCTTATAACACAAGAAATTTGTGTTTTAGATCGAGAACGAGAGGTAGGGGTAAAGGGTCGAGCTGTATTTCGCCAAATCAAGAAAAGACGAGAGGTAAAAGTAAGACGCAACCTCGTGTGACACAACGGGCTAACGTGGATGACAAAAGACAGTGATGAGTTTCGATTAGTAGCGATATATGGATGACAACAGAAGATTTGCGTGTATTTCTTATGCAAAACGAATACAAATGTATGTGATGAAAGCCTCTGTGTACTGCTTTAACAAGCCAATAATTGAACAAGGAAAAGCAAGATCATGTCATACTTAAAGATACGCATACATGGTACATCTACCCTTATTCTTTAGTCATTGAAATGAATATACGAAGCAAGTAACAAGTGCCAAATGCGACAACTATTCATCATAATCATATGACCGTAGCCTACATATGCACGCACTCATAGAAACATGCAACGATATGTATGTATAGACGTCATCTCTAGGTTTCGAGAATCTTCGTATCATGTATCTACTTGCATTAAACTTCATGTTTCCGTGCCTTCTCGAGTCTAATCATCTTGCATAGAAGTACAACTTACACGTTGAATATATATGGTATTTGACTGTTGGAGTCAAAAATTGAATACACTTGAACTGTTTTTTCTCAATATATATTGGAACCTCCTTTATCTCAAAAAAAGCTCATCTGAAAAGTAATTTAATAGGGTTTTGACATAATTTGACATGATATCAAAATCAGATTTTGACCATTTTAGAGACTCGATCATTTAAAAATCTTTTAACTGTCTAGAAATACTGAAAATATATTATTTTCCTTTTTCACATAATTTCATTATTTTATATCGTATTTGATTTGATTTTTTCTTATATGAAGTAGATATGAACAAATTGGAATCTTGCCTTAAAACCAACACTAAAATACTTGGTACTAAGGGGCCGTTTATCAAATATTTACCCGGTAAGCGCTTATCGGTAAAATTTAACACTATCATTTATTTACTGGGAAAAATTTTAGTCCACCAAAACGATATCGTATGCAACAATTTACCCGGTAAGCGCTTACCGTGATAAGAGTCGTCGCCCTCACTTACCAGGTAAGACTCTTGGTCCTTGTCTTGTTTTCACCGGGTAAGATTCTTGATCCTTACATATTCATCCGATAAGGTAATGTGACTTGGTGTTTGCTTATTTGAGTAAGTAGTTGGTAAATAGCCCATAAGTGGCCCAATTTGGGTCTTTGAAAAATAGAAAGGTAATTTATTAAAGAGTAAATTACGTTTTTCGTCCTTGTGGTTTATTACAAATTACGGATTTTATCTTGTGGTTTTAAAGATTCATTTCTATTTTCGTTCATGAAGTCAAAACACTACTTTTAAATATGAAAAACTAAAATAGAAACGAATTTTAAACCATAAAAACAAAAAAGACAATAAATTATAAACTATAAGGACGAGAAAGTAATAAATTATAAACCATAGCAATTAAAATCGTAATTTCAAAACCATAAAAATAAAAATAAAAATTTCTAACAAATTACAGGAATTAAAAACGTAATTTAGGGGCCGTTTACTAAACACTTACTTGGTAAGTGCTTAACGCATAAATTTCCTCATCGAATGAACATGAGAAGGGTCAAGAATCATGAGAAGGATGGAGAGTCTTACCCGGTAAGTGAGGATGACGACTCTTACTCAGATAAGCGCTTACCTAGTAAATTGTTGCATTCGATATGCTTTGATGTACTAAAATGATACGTATCTAAATGTATTATAATATTGACTCTTATTGGTAACCGCTTATCAGATAAGCATTTGGGTAAACGGCCCCTTACTCTTTATTGAAAATAATCAATTTAAAATGTCCTAGAAAAGTGCATCATTTTGTTTGTAACTTATGAATTTTACACCTAAATCTAGGGGTTCTAAAAAAACCAGACTAACTCGACCAACTTAGTCAATCCAGTTTGAGATAATATAATCTAATTTAATCTGAAGTTACTCAATACTTACCCAAGTTGTAAAATATCCAACTGAGGATATTGGATTGGAATTGAGTTAGGACTATTTTAACCCAACTCAACCTGATACTTTTTGATATCATGGATTTAACTGATTGTTAAATCATTAATTAAAAAAAATATAATTGCTAGTTTTATTTTATGTTCTCTTTTTTATTTTACTTCGTTTAAATACAATCATTTAGTTAGATTGTAAAATGTAAAATCATATACCAAAGTTTCAACCCAACTGGTGCAATTTGGATTGTGTTGTACTTTTGTTTGAGTTGAGATTTTTCAAACTGTAAATATGTGGTTGTGTTGTTCAAATGTCTTCGATCAGACTAATCTAACCCGTTTGGAGGTCTAATTAAATTATTGAAGATAACGACCATTGATTCCTTCTAGTAAACATGTTTGTGAAAGTTTGATTATTTTTTATGAAATTATTTGATTTTTTTAAACGGTTTGACAAATAATGGAAACAAAAACACACACACAGTGTATAAATACGTTTTAGAGAAAATTCTTATATCATCCGATGAAGCATCAAAGTTACGAAGAGAGATTTTTATCGACAAATCTATTTTGACGGATTGGCCGAAAATCTCTAAATTAAAAGTGACAAACATGAATATTTATTCCATAAGTGAAGCATCACTGCTAATTACGTACAGTTTGCGTATTAAAGGGAATCCTAAATAAACAAAAAATCGAGAAAAAGATGTTCAGAGACAAATTACAGGGCTCCGGATCAAGGATTTTAGGGCCGACCGTCAATTGATTCTGAATATGAAAATCGAAATTATCTCCATTTCCTATTTCATCTCGAAGAACGAAGGTAATTTCATCTCTCAACAGATTTTTTTATGGAGGTGCTACCCGAGGGCTGGTGCTAGGGTTCATGAGAGAGATGAAGTGGGAACTCACAGATCTGTCGTTTTTTACTAAAATCTATTATAATGATTGATTAAAAATCTGAAACCAAACACCACTTTTCATTCCATTTCCATTCCTGATTTGAACCAAACATGATCAATGCTTATCATTTCTATTCATTACCTTCTAATACCTTCGACCAAACTCCACCTTAATGGTCGTTTACCCAAACATTTACGGGTAAGAATTAACACTCTTAGGGACCGTTTACCAAACGCTTAACGGCAAGAGTCACCATCCTTATTTTATCAAGCAACATTCTCAACAATCGAAATGTATCGTTGGTAAATGTGCTTTTTGTACATAAATGCTTACCGGATAAGATTCTTGATTATTGTCATGCTTGCCAACTAAATAAGTGACACCCAGGTGTAATATGACCTTAAAAATTAGTTTTTTTTTTTAAATAAGAACCAATAAAATAATCGTTACATTGCTTTAATCTAAGAAAAACACAATATATATATATATATATATATATAGATAGATTTGGGACCAACCTGTTTTCGTGAGACCCATAAGACCATCTTTTTACACTTGAAACTTCACAACAAAACACTGTGAAGGTGTTTTTGCTGTGAAGTTTCGGATTTTTTTTACCTTCACCATGAATTGCTGTGAAGTTTTAAGTGTAAAAATGTGGTTTCACGAAAGCAGGCTAGTCTCACGTGAACCCAATCCTCTCTCTCTCTCTCTCTCTCTCTCTCTCTCTCTATATATATATATATATATATATATATATATATGAGGTAATACAAAAATATAACATCTAAATTGCCCCAACTTATATACCAAAATACAAGCTAAAAAATTCAAATAACAATTGCTAATGGGTAAAAACATAACATCATGAAATCGGCCTAACGAGTCGAAACGTAAGGCATCCATTAAAGCTCGCTTTTGTTAGCCAAAATACGTAAAAAGATATTCTAGCTCATATGGAAATGGTTGTGAGAAGGGCTGGATTTGAATCCAAAGACCATGATACGGAAACTCTAACCCCTTTTTGCTCAGACAATTTAACAGTAGAGGTTGAATTTTGACAATTATGGCCAAACTAAATAACTTTGGATAACCGATCCCATCCAATCTAATGAATGATTGGATTGGAACAGATCGGTTACAACTTCCATCCACTTTCCTCTCAACAAAAGTTTAGAAAGAGCCATTGGCCAGACAGTACCCGATAACCCCACCATCCTAGAGGTCAGTTAGGGGGTTCAAGTCTTACCAAAGACGAAAAGTGTGTGTAGGTTTAATTTGTCGTATATAAATATTACATACTTAAAAAGAAGTTCAATGATTATGCAAACAGACATCAAAGACCATTGTTCATGCATAATACACAACCTTAACCAAAAAATAGGCATTTGAAAACCATATAAACATGTGATCACAGTCGCTTAGTCATCTTGAGGCCAGAAACAAAGGCTAGGCCCTGGGGCTCCTCCGATAGGTCACTATTTCGAGTCTCCTCAAGGTCATTGTGCATGAGTAGGGTCAATTTTAGTTTTTGTATAAACCCGTATTGACAGAACCTACATGAGCCAAACCAAGGCTCGAGCTTATACAAATCTCTAGTGCGATATGAGTAGGGTCTGGATAGGATAATGATGTAACAGACCTTACCTCCACTGCGAGGAGTAGAAATGTTGTTTCCATGAAACCTGATTCTATGTTGTATTTGGCAAATCCTCCATAAGCCCTATACAAGATTCCCACCATCATCAAACAGCCACATAAATGTTAGTAAAAGCCAAGAGGTAAGAGCTAGTACATGATTGCTTCTTTAATTTACCTTTGGTCTTTTGAGTTAAGTAAACAAAACTTCAACAACTGGCTTTTGGCCCAACTGGTACGAACCGAGTCTCTTGAGCCAGTGGTTATGAGTTTAAAGCCCGAAGTTGAAAGGGTGTATCATTGTCTAAATAAACGAGACTTTTGGCTCAACTGGTACGAACTGAATCTCTTGAACCAGTGTGTTATGGGTTTAAGACTCGAAGTCAAAAAGGGTGTATTATTGTCCAAAAAAATGGAACTTTTAACTGAATTAGAACTAAAGGTAAAACAATCAAGAAAAGGTTGTTTATTCCTACCATAACATAACTGAATTCAATTTGTACCCATTTCTTCTACAAACATTCATGTGAAGCTACTATATTTGCATGCAACCTTTCCAATGAAAATTGCAACCTTTCCACTTTGGGAGAGTCTTGCTTTTTGTCAACTAAAATTACCCATTTGCGCAATTGTCGCTGTTACAAAACTACTTAAAACAACATTGATCTTGGTCCACTAGGTTCACTTCCATTTGCAAATTAAACCAAACCAAACCAAACCGAACGAGCCCAGTATATCTCATCCAGAGGTGGGGTTCCTAGGGGAAGAGTTGAGATGTAAACAACACTGACCTCTACCCCTCTACCCAAAAGAGTAGAGTGGTTGTTAAAATGAGACTCCATTGTACACATCTAACTATCAATCAAACACTTCCTCGTATATGCTTGAGATAATTGTTGCAATTTTTAGGAACGAAATGAGTATTAATTTGGTAATGACCACCGCCTACACGACTACCATATGAGAACTATGACTAGACCATGTATTTAGATTATAATCATGCTTTGTTGAATATGATTCTCTAAGACTTTCAAATATTCAGAAAAAAATCTGAAACTTAAAGACTGACAATATGAATCGAAGTACCTGTTTGGAGATTGGTTCAGAATGAAGAAAGCTTTCCGATGCATATGATATGATTTAACGCCATGAACATCTCCCAAATAGAAGAAAAGCGGAAAAGAATACATGCCCAAAAATCTGGACAAAGCCGTTTTCATATTATACAATCGAATAAACTTGCCTTTTCAAATTCTCATAAATCTCGATGCCTTTAGGGTGACGATTTACCATGCCTTTGATGAATTTTTTTTCTGAGCAAGCAAGAATGGTGCTCAAAGCCAAGCTATTAGTTGTTCCTTGTTCATGTAGCCATTTATACATGGTGCACCTGAGTTTAACCTTCTCTATAGCGTAAGATAATGAAGACGGGTAGGTAGCTATAGAAGACAAGGGATAACCTAAATAATTCACAAGAAAATCAATCTTCATTTCAAGAACTTCCGTTGTTTGGTTGACAACTTGAGGTGATGTTTTCAGCATCTCCGCCACATCTTTTTGGTCAAAACCAACATTCACCAAACAATCAAACCGTTCTTGAAGTTCCCCTGCTCTTCCACGGAATCTCCTAAGAGCTCTTTTCATCTCACTCGAGTTTTCAGTGAATCCCATGTCCAACAAGAACTTTGTCTTCTCTAAAGCACCTTCTTTTAAGGATGGTAGTGGTTCAACTTTCAACCCAAGAGCCAAATTCTTTAACTCTTGTGGGTTCTTCTTGATGATTGTACAAAGTCGTTTTTTACCAGAATTCAAGCAATTTAAAGCGGTTTTCACACCCTTCAATGGGCATGAACCAAGTAAAAGGGGTTGTGCACATAGAAGCTTTGAAATGCTATGGACATCCATTTCAATCTTCGAGAGAAAATAATATGAACGCCTCAAATTTGAAACAAACTCATGGATCTTTAGTTCAGGAAACTGCAGAAACAAGGCACGTATCTCGTTCTTAGAGGCACCAAATTTAAGTAAGAAGCCAATAATTGAAGTGGCGGTACTTCCTGAATTCTGCAATAAAATGGTAGGATGTTTATGAAATAATCTTCCTAACTGCTCATGATCAAAGCCTAATCTCTTAAATAAACACAAAAGTTCAAGCATGTGTTTCCAATCGTAATAATCTTCCTCCGATAAGTGCTCAATAAACCAACCATTCACAATCCCAGCAACCTTTAATTCTGTCACAACCTTAAGAACAACATCATGTGTTCCATCCTCAATCAAAATAGATGGACACGAACCCACAAGTTTAATAACAGTAGATTGATCAAGAACCACATTCTGAAGATCCTGAAGCCGTGACAACAAAACCCCATCATTATATCTAAAAACTTCTTTAACTTCCTTATAAATCTTTCCTATCTTATTAGGAGCAAAACCATACTGACAAAATACATGATAGTTCTCTAGCAAAACATTGTCATCACTTAAAAACATCAGGTTACGAGGCAAAAGCATTGAAAACTCACGAGGTTCCAAACCCATGCTCTCAAAAAATGGCTCGAATTCGTTGATGGGATGGTACCGCAAGAATCGGGCAACTGACTGCCCAACACTCTCTTTGTTCTCAACCCCTTTCAGTAACTTCCCAAGAAACCTAGGTGAATTCCGACTAATATTTTCTGCATCCATAAACTGCAAACTTCTAGTAGAATGCAAGTACTCTAACAAAGCATCCTGAGCTTCTCGACAAGCTACACGAGACCATAAACCTACATTCCCATCATCTGCAAGCAACTCATTCAACTTTTGAGTGTTTTTCGTCTTACAAGCTGATTTTGTGCTATAAAACCTAGGGTTTTGGATATCATGGTATGACCCAGTTGAGTAAACTGCTTTTGTATTCAAATCAACAAATACCCATCTGAGCAAAGATGATCTTTTAAGATTCTGGATATGATACATGAATTATTTTACAAGTTTTGACAAGATATTGATGAATGCGAGCTTCAAGAAAAAGGCAAATATTTATCGATGTATAAGCAGATACAGAGGTATGGAGATGAATTTTTACCTTGATATTCAAATAGTTTTTGTGAACTGGAAAGCTCGGGTTGTCGCCATCATTGTTGGGTTATGGATACTAATGCAGTGGTAGCCATTAGAGAGGCTCTCAACGAGGGTTTCTGGGTTCTGTGCTACTGCATTTGGTGACATTTTGTATGTTCTTTTTCTATCCCAAACGTTTTAGAGAAAGACAAATTGGACCTTGTGGTGTACGAATTACATAGAGCATCCCTTGACTGGCAAGATTATAATTTTTGAGTATCTGTAACATATTTTTCAAAATTAAGGGTGTTTAAAAAAACTATTGGATCGTTCAAACCGACCGACCCAAGTCAAACCGGATCGTTTTTGATGGTTTGAGCAGTCTGCCAGTTTGGTCTGGTTTGGAAAATAACAAAATCGGACCGTTTTTTATGGTTCTATCGATATTTCCTAATCCATGGTTTGATTTCGGCGCACATCATCAAGACATCAACCAAGTGATTCAACCAACTAAGATTTGGCTTTATTTTGTTTAGTCAAGAACTCAAGACTCAAGAATTGAAGGTTATGAAGTGTTGGATTTTGTTACTTAATACTCACAGTGGAGTCGTGATTTTGTTAATTTGTTTGTTTTCTAATATGTTGTAATGCCCCAACCCACACATTGCATGTAATACATATTTCATACAAAGGAAATACATATTATTATCTCATTCAGGTCCCTTAGTACAAGAATCTAACATAACCAATTACAAGGTCCAAAAATTTAAAAATACATATCTTGCACTAATTAAACAAAACATATCTTCAAGCAGAAGCGCATAAAGAAAAATATTACATATTCCCTTTCCCCTTACTGTCTGAACCTCCTGCAACACATAGTTTAAAATCACAAAACGAGGGTTAGACCAAAAGGTCCAGTGAGATACCCTATTTATGTTATTGCAGGGTGAAAAGTCACCAAAACCTTTAGGGAAAATATCATTTCATATATATAACAAATATATGAAATAAATAGAAATGTAATACTAGATCTCTTCCATTTATCAAACAAAGCATTCTGCTTATTCAAATCTCACAACTCTGAACCCATCAGGTTCCACATAATGTCACTTTTAAACCTTTTCTTAATCAACAAGGTTATTTCAAAGCTTCAAGCCAAACCTGACATTTTCTCCTCAATAACATCCAAACTATGATTTCCAATAAGAACCTTGATCCTAATTCTTTAAGTCACAAAGAAATAAAGAACTCCGGATCACGGTAATCTTAAAAGATATAATAGAATGAGTTATCTCATATAACATACATACAAATGTCACCCTTATATCCAAAGGTACACCTCTCCTTGAAATGTCACCCTTATCCCATGATACACCTCTCCTTGATATACCATCTCTCCTTTATATGTCACCCTTATTTCCTCATCAAAACATTTATAAAGTTAATTCCGAATAGACCACAGCCATTGGAATTATTAATATCAGTCCAAAATCATTTATATCAAAACTTCATTTTATAATAAAATAATAATTTCCATCAAAATATTTTCAACATAATTCGATCAACAATCCGGTTAAGCATCATCCGATTTAAACACTTAGAATTAAAATCATCTTTGTTCGGATATCTAGTCCGGACAACAATCCGCTCAAGACTTGTACGATTTAAACTAACCGGACAATAACCCGCTCAAGGCTTATCCGGTTTAAATACTTATTCGGTCAATAAGCCGCTCAAGGCTTATCCGGTTTAAATACTTATTCGGTCACTCTTTGACCGGATAAACACTTAAAACAAAAATATGCAAGGTTTCTTTCTAAAGAATAATAACATGAAACATGCAAATAAAACCAGTAGTAATTTTATGCAAAAAGGTTTAGAAACCACTCACCTTAACAAGCTTTTGAAACCAAAACACTTGAATCTCCAGATACTTGAAATTCCTCTTTTGAAATCCGGTCAACTCTTTTCTCAATTTTACTCAAAATGGCAGGAAGAAGAAATGAAGAGGTTAAGCCCCTTATATATACCTTCCAAACATGGAAGGTCGGCTAAACCGCCTTTCTTCCCCCCTTTTTCCATCGCATGCATATACATGCACACATATACATACATCCATGCACATAACAAGCATATATATATATATATATATATCTTTATCCAACTAATGCACAAATTCACATACCAGCATGTATCAATTTATCATGCTATCACGTAATCATTTAATCAGATAATCACATATTATTTACCTTGGGTAATAACCAGGATCCGGTTATTACATTATCCACCCCTCAAAAGAATTACGTCCCGGAATTCCTTTAATCAAAAAGCCATGGGTATTCTGATCTCATTTTAGACTCTAATTCTCATGTCGCTTCTGGTCCTTTGTGAAACTTCCACTGAACCTTTACTAGACTTATTTCTTTATTTCTTAACACCCTGATCTTTCGGTCAATTACGGCTTCTGGTGTTTCTACAAAATTCAGCTTACTGTCTAATTGAATCTCTGGTAATGGTATAGCTAGATTTGGATCCGCCAAACATTTACGCATATTCGATACATGAAAAGTGTTGTGAATCTGACTCAGCTCTTCTGGCAGCTCTAACTGATATGCTACTAGCCCAATTCGTTTACATATTCTGAACGGCCCCACATATCTTGGACTGAGCTTCCCTTTCTTTCCAAATCTGACGACACCTTTCCACGGCGAAACTTTTAACATTACAAAATCACCTATACCAAACTCAATCGGCTTTCGACGATTATCTGCATAACTTTTCCGGCGATCTTGTGCTGTTTTGATTCTTTCGCGAATTTGTTCGATCTTTTCAGAAGTTTCTTGAACAATTTCAAGACTCGTTAACTGTTTTTCACCCACTTCATTCCAATACAACGACGTTCGACATTTACGTCCGTATAACACTTCATATGGTGCCGCTTGAATACTGGAATGGTAACTATTGTTATATGCAAACTCTATCAATGGCAAATGATCTTCACATGATCCCCCGAAGTCAATAATACACCTTCTTAACATATCTTCGAGAGTTTGAATAGTTCTTTCACTTTGCCCATCAGTCTGCGGATGATAAGCTGTACTTAATCGGATTTCAGACCCCAGAGCCTTCTGTAATCCTCCCCAGAACTTTGAAGTAAACCGAATGTCTCTATCATAAATAGACAAGGGAACTCCGTGTCTGGTAACAATTTCTTTAATGTAAATCTGCGCTAGCTTTTCTAAAGAGTATTTCTCTCTTATTGGTAGAAAATGTGCAGATTTAGATAAACGATCCATAATTACCCAAATCGCGTCATACCCCTTCGGAGTTCGTGGTCATTTTATAACAAAATCCATGGTGATGTTATCCCATTTCCATACAGGTATTTCCAAAGATTGAAGGCTTTCATAAGGTTTCTGATGTTCAATCTTAACCTGTAAACATGTTAGACACTGTTCCACATATCGAGCTATGTCTCTTTTCAATCCTGGCCACCAATAAAAGGGTTTCAAATCCCTATACATCTTATTGGTGCCTGGATGGATAGAGTATCGGGATTTATGACTTTCATTTAATATCATATTTCAAATATCTCCAAAATATGGTATCCAAACTCGTCCTTGAAAGCATATTAACCCTTCATCATTTTGTTCTAAGTTTGAAATCATCTTACCCAACTTTTCTGATTTGATAAAATCTTCTTTCATTGCTTCCTTCTGACATCTCAGAACTTTTTCATGAATATCAGGGACTAAACTTATTTTCATTGCCACAGTTTTAATAGTCCCGCTTCTTTCTTTTCTACTTAAAGCGTCGGCTACCACGTTGGCTTTTCCTGGGTGGTAAAGGATTTCACAGTCATAATCATTAACAAGTTTAATCCACCGACGTTGTCGTATATTTAAATCTTTATGGCTGAACAAATGCTGTAGACTCTTATGGTCTGTGTAAATTTGACACTTTGTTCCTAGAAGATAATGCCTCCAGATTTTCAGTGCAAATACCACTGCAGCTAACTCCATATCATGAGTTGGATATTGTTTTTCATGTTCTTTCAATTGTCTTGATGCATAAGAGATTACTTTTCCTCTTTGCATTAAAACACATCTCAATCCCAACTTTGAAGCATCGTTGTATACCACAAAGTCTTCAGATCCATCTGGTAGAGTCAACACTGGTGCGCTACAAAGATGATCATTTAATAGTTGTAAAGCTTCTTGTTGTTCTTTTTCCCACTGAAACTTAACATTCTTTCGAGTCAATTTGGTTAACGACACGACTATTTTAGAAAAGTCTTGAATAAACTTTCGGTAGTAACCTGCCAAACCCAAAAAGCTACGAACTTCAGATGGAGTCTTTGGAGCTTCCCATTTTTCRACTGCTTCTATTTTCATTGGATCTACTTGTACTCCGGCTTTTGAGATAACATGACCCAAAAATTGAACTTCTCTTAACCAGAACTCACACTTGGACATTTTAGCATACAACTTTTCTCTTTTCAATAATTCTAGTATCAGACGAAGATGTTTTGCATGTTCTTCTTCAGTTTTAGAGTATATAAGAATATCATCGATRAATAYAATAACGAATTTATCAAGATATTCCTTACATACCCTATTCATCAGATCCATAAAAGCTGCAGGTGCATTAGTTAAGCCGAATGGCATAACTAAGAATTCATGATGCCCGTATCTTGTCCTGAATGTTGTTATGGCAACATCTTCTTCCCTGACTTTAAGCTGATGATATCCTGACCTCAAATCGATTTTGGAGAAATAACTTGCTCTCACCAATTGATCAAACAAGTCATCAATCCTTGGTAAAGGATATTTGTTTTTAATTGTCAACTTATTCAGTTCAAGATAGTCTATACACATTCGCATAGACCCATCCTTTTTCTTAACAAATAAGACCGGAGCACCCTAGGGCGAAGTGCTAAGCCTAATAAATCCTTTATCAGTTAAATCTTTCAATTGTGCCATCAATTCTTTCAGTTCAGATGAAGCTAAACGGTATGGCGCCTTTGCTACTGGTGCAGCTCCTGGTATAAGATCGATTCGGAATTCAATAACTCTATCTCGTGGTAATCCATATAAGTCTTCCCGAAAAACTTATGGATATTCACTAACAATCGGAATCGATTCCTCTTTTCTCTTCTCTTTCTTTAAATCAATTACATATGCTAAACATCTTTGGCACTTCTTTCGAATACTTCTCCGGGCTTTCATTACTGACAAAATACTAGTGTGATGATTCTGACGGTCACCATAAATAACAACTGTTCTCTGGTCTAACAGAATAATTTTGATCATTTTCTGATTACAATCAATATTAGCCTGATATTTTGCCAACCAGTCCATACCCACTACTATGTCAAATTCTTTCATTGGCATGGAAAATAACCGGATCGGAAATTCACAGTCCTCAATAACAATAATGCAGCTATTGTACATACTAGTAACAGTTTCCTGACCATTAGCAATATCAACTACTAACTCATCATCAAGTAACACAAAATTCAAACATGCAGTTTGAGCAAACAATGGTGATACAAACGAAAAGTTTGCACCAGAGTCAAATAACACCTTAGCACGTATAATTCACGAGGAATGTACCTATTACTATATCTGGTGATGCTTCTGCCTCGTTCTTAGTCATTTGGAAGGATCGTCCCCGTGCCCCTCCTTGCCCTCCTCTATTCACGGTAGGTCTTCCCCGTGTACCCGACGCATTACTCCCCATTGTTAATTGTGGAGTTCTTAACAATGGACAATTTGGTCGAATATGATCCGGAGAATTGCAATTAAAACATCTTCTGTTAATTGGGCAGTTTCTAGACAAATGACCCGCTTCACCGCACTTGTAACATTTTCTTGGATCCATCTTGCATTCACCCTGATGAATCTGTCGGCACTGTGAGCAAACTTTCTCACCGATCTTTTTTTCTGATCTGTTATCATATCTTACAGTTTTCGGTTCTCGAAAAGATGAAGGCCCTTCCCATTTTCTTTTCTCCACAACCTTTCCTTCTGATTGTCTATTCTTATTTCTTTCAGTCACCTCAGCTGCCTCTACTGTTAATGGAAAGGTATTGGGGTTCATAGCAATAACGAATTCCCTAATTGAGGGTTTCAGACCCCAAATAAACCTTTCTATCTTCCTAGATTCAGTTGAAACATAATGTTCAGCAAAACGAGAGTATTCAATAAATCTTTCGGTATACTCCCGAACTGTTCTATTTCCTTGCTCTAACTTCAGGAAATCCTCCTCCATTTGTCTCACTGTTGTTTTGGGACATAATTGATTTTTGAATCGATCCACAAATTCTATCCAAGACAGAGTCTGTAAAACATCCGTTCTGGTAGACGATTCAACTTCCCACCAAAATAAAGCATTTGATTTTAATACGGAAACAGCAAATCGAACTTTATCTGTTTCCGGACACCGAATGGTGTTGAACACAGATTCCATCTCCTTGATCCAGCACATTGTTTTCACTGGATCTCTCTCCCCAGAGAAGGTTGGTGGTTTACATGCTAAGAACATCTTAATGTCTCCTTCTTTGTTGTGAGTGATTGGAACAAAGGGATGAACTTCCACTCTTTCTGTTTCCACCCTAGCCGGTATTCCCATAATAGATGTCAAAGTTTCCCGCAATTTCCCCATTTCCTCTACCAACATATCTCTGGTTATATATTCAGGATGTGGCACCGACCTTTCTTGAACATTCCCAGAGTGGGATTCCTCATGTTCAGAATGTATTTCGGTTCGACCCCTTCCCTGAGACTGGTTTCTTCCTCTACCTCGTCCCCTTGGTCTTCCTCGACCTCTATTTCCAGACATGCTAGTTGGTAGATTTACGGGTGTTTCTT
>NC_037536.1:9784774-9786408 GCF_001531365.2 Cynara cardunculus var. scolymus | reverse complement strand
AATGGTGCTAACTATGTCCGGGACCCTTAACATGCAATAAAACAGTTTAAGTCTAGGTATCATGTTGTTTAATACCTAAATCCCTTAAACTCAGGCTCTGATACCATTCTGTAATGCCCCAACCCACACATTGCATGTAATAATATGTATTTCCTTTGTATGAAATATGTATTACATGCAATGTGTGGGTTAGGGCATTACATATGTATTATATATTTATTTGTTAGGACTTTGGATTGCTTGGATTTTGGACTCAAGAGCTGCTTAATTATTACATTCGTTTGTTTGGATATTGTGAGTTGAGAGGAAAATGTGAATGAGAGGGGCTCGGTTGCGGGAGACTGATCATGTAATATCCAAAAGCAGTGCTTCCTCAAGTGAATCAAGCTCGAAAAACCCTGACTCTAGTGATGATCAAGCTGATAATGAGTCAAATGTTGTTGTTGATGACTCAGATAATGATGATGGTGATAATGCGGATAATACTGATCTAATTCTATTAAAAATTGAAGAGCATCAACCAATGGAATTAAACTTTGATGATTCTATTTCGAAATTTGATTATAAAGCTGAAATTGACAATATCTTGGAGTCGTTAAGGATGGAAGAGGGGGAATTAGTTGAAATTTCAGAGAGGTTGTGTGAAGGGGAAGAAGAAAACAATGGCGAGAGTGTATTAGGAACAGAAGAACAAGTTATAGTTCCTTTACAAACTTTTAGGAGAAGATGGGTAACCACATCTGCTGTTGACATTGAAGAAGACATAGTCCACCCAAATATGCATCTGTACACCCCTCCTAGCCACTTTGATAACTCTCAACAGGTATATGTTCCATCTTCTCACGGGGAGTTAGCACATACTCTATATGTTCCTCATTGGGAGGAATTAGATATTGAAACCAGTAGACAGCATTCCCCGTCTATGACTTATTTGAATATCACTTCGAGTCTAGAGCCCTCAAACACTTTAGAGACACAAGAAATTCGTGCATCTATTGTTCAACTTGTTGTTCTTAGTGAAAAAACCAAAACGACCAGAGTAGTCAGTAGAGTCACTTGATGACTTTCTACGAGGATAGGTCGGAAGTCCTTCTAGTGCTAACGCTATTTCAACACTAAACGTGGGCATAACAGTTTATTCGACTGTTGTTTCAACTGGCAATCTAAGTGATCTATGAGTTAGTGATAACTCTCATTTTGTTAGAGTTATTTGTTGTTCTTTACCCCTATTTTATTGTATCTTTGGTACCCATTTTGCTCATATTCTATATTTTTGGTCCAAAATATGTTAAGAGGTGATGAAAGATTAAGAATTTAATTATTGTCTAAAAAACTCTTTATTGTTGGTAAATTTGGCATCTAGTTGGATTTGAACAAAATTATGATATTCATATTCTTGGGTATTATTGAGATTTAATGCTAAGTTCAAATCTAATTACTTGGTTGCATRGAAGATTGAACCTAGTTGGGATGATGAGACTTGGATGAGTTCATATTRTACCATGATGTAATGGCTTTTCCATCACATTTATTGGTTGTACCTTCACCCTTTTGCAACCTTTCAAGAGGTGATGACTTGATGAAGATTGAAGAAGACATGTGGTGATGGGTGGTCATTACCCATTGGACAAAGT
>NC_037536.1:9781875-9784674 GCF_001531365.2 Cynara cardunculus var. scolymus | reverse complement strand
TTATCGTATATCAATTAAAATATGTTTAAAAAATACGTTTTAATTTTAACAAGTTACATCATTATAATCGTCGCGTCAATACCTTCGAAATAAGCCCAATATTGAATATTTTTTGACTTAATTATATATTATATACTATGAAAAAATATTGTTGTTGTTGATGACTCAGATAATGATGATGGTGATAATGTTGATAATCCGGATAATGTTGATCTAATTCTATTAAAAATTGAAGAGCATCAACCAATGGAATTCAACTTTGATGATTCTATTTCGAAATTTGATTATAAAGCTGAAATTGACAATATCTTGGAGTCGTTAAGGATGGAAGAGGGAGAATTAGTTGAAATTTCAGAGAGGTTGTGTGAAAGGGAAGAAGAAAACAATGGCGAGAGTGTATCAGGAACAGAAGAACAAGTTATAGTTCCTTTACAAACTTTTAGGAGAAGATGGGTAGCCACATCTGCTGTTGACATTCATTCATCGAATGTTGACCTTGAAGAAGACATAGTCCACCCAACTATGCATCTGTACACCCCTCCTAGCCACTCCGATGACTCTCAACAGGTATCTGTTCCATCTTCTCACGGGGAATTAGCACATACTCTATATGTTCCTCATTCGGAGGAATTAGATATTGAAACCAGTAGACAGCATTCCCCGTCTACAACATATTTGAATATAACTTCGAGTCTAGAGCCCTCAAACACTTTAGAGACACCCGAAATTCGTGCATCTATTGTTCAACCTGTTGTTCTTAGTGAAAAAACCAAAACGACCAGAGTAATCAGTAGAGTCACTTGATGACTTTCTACGAGGATCGGTCGGAAGTCCTACTAGTGCTAACGCTATTTCAACACTGAACGTAGGCACAACAGTTTATTCGACTATTGTTTCAACTGGCAATCTAAGTGATCTATGAGTTAGCTTACCTGAATCTTTGTCAAGGAAATTTCTGAACGGYGCCCTAAAGGTTGTTCATGATACTTTGATGGAGGATATTAAGGGACTRAAAAGTTTAATCAAGGGAAAGCAACCAACTACAGAAGAAAGTCGTGTTCCTTTGCTACCACCTCAATCTCAACCTCAACAAGAACAAGATTTCTCGGTGGATGACTTGAAGTTCAATATTTTAGATTTTGGAAGCCTATTCAATATTTGGAAAACGCTGATGGTTATTCTCTGTATATGATTCTTGAAGATTCGAATTCTGGTGTGATTTATGAAAACTCTAAGGGTGCTAAAAGATTTATAAGATTCAATGAACTTAAAAAGTACAGTGATGGAACGATCAAGATTATCAGGAAACAACTTGAGTTGAAGAAATTTCAGGATGACAAAGCTTCGTGGTCCAACAAAAAGAATTTGAGAGAAAGGTTCTTGCTTCTTAAAGCACTGGAGTTATTTGACGAGAATATTGAGTACCGGAATGCCATAAGAAGATTTGAAACTCATCTTGGGTTTAGACGATCAAGATTTTCTATATGTAGAACTTGAATCCAAAGGGCGAGAATGTTGGGTTTAAAGTTTTGTGCTTAATTGTTGTATTCAAGCTTGTAATTGTCTTTGTACTTTCCTTATTATTTTCCTTGTATAAATAGTGTAGGTGCCTTGTTATTTTGTAAGTACTTTCATTATGCGTTGTAAGCTTTGAAGATTCAATACACAAAATCCTTTGAAGAATTTTCTCTCTCTACAATTTATAATTTGYCATTGTTGAATATCATTGTGATCTTGATAATATTGTGATTGATTGATTAATAGTGGAATATCAAGATCCGAAGTTACGGACCTCAGTTTTGCGGAGACRTATGTTAGAACTGAAATTTCTTTTTTTTCGTTTACCTAGGTCGGCAATTGTGGATGTGATTTTGCAGACCACGTGCTACTTTCGTGAATCCAGGAGAAAAGTGGCTAAGAGGTGAAACCATCAGTAAAAAATGACTATTTTAATTAATTTCCCTTTTTGAAGTATGTTTATGTATGAATAATTTATTAAAATTATATTTTGGTTATAAAAAAATACAAATGAGCTTGATCTCTTAAATAAAGTAGTCATTTTCAGACTTTGGATTAATCTCTTACTCGTTTCTCTCCCAATACTTCAAAAATGTCATTACGTTCGCAAGTGACAACTTCTCAACTTATGGAGGGGTCAAAGTGTAAAAAAAGAAAGTTAATGAACTAGGTGCACAAATGCAAAAGATAAATTAGTCTCAACACTTCCGCAAGTGGTGGAAGTGCCACCACTTGCAAACCTTTATCTAATTTATAGATTTAAGGTGTGTTTGGGATTGCTTATTTAAAACAACTTATGTTTTTTTGTAAAAGTACTTATTAATTTATGTGGTATCAAATCGGAGTTAAATAAAACAGGGTTAAAATTATAAACTGGTAATAAACAGTTTTTCATAAGTCATGAAGGATTAACTTATCAAAAACAACTTATTACCGGTTTGGCACCGGTATAAACAGTTTTTTTTCTTATCCAAACACTAGAAAACAGCTTATCACCGGTGTCAGACTGAAATAAGTTAAAAACCAGCTTTTATAAGCAATCCCAAACACCCTCTTAGTCCATGTACTTGCGGACCTGGTTCATCTTTTTTTACATTTTAACCCTTTCRTAAATTGAGAAGGTACTACATGCGAAGATAGTGATATTTTTGAAATTTGAGGAGAGAGAGGACTAAGAAATGAATCMAAAACTTGAAAATGACTATTTCTATTAATTTTTCTAATTATACTGATAAATTTTTTTATTTATTAAATTATAAATTTAACATTGGTATATTAATG
>NC_037536.1:9777092-9780455 GCF_001531365.2 Cynara cardunculus var. scolymus | reverse complement strand
TTCATTGATGTTATATTAATGTTAACTTTTGTTTATGAAATTAATGTTATATTGATGTTAACTTTTGTTTATGGACTTAATGTTATATTGATGTTAACTTTTGTTTACYAATTTGCCCTTATCATTGAAATAAAATAATTTTTTAATATTTTTTATTTTTTAATTTCCTAAAATAAAGTAAACTAATTTTAGCCATTGATCAAGAAAATGGACGGATGAGATTGGTTTACACAAATGGGACAAGTTTTTATTTGAACGCTCCTATATATATATATATAGACAAATCAAATGAGAATCACAAAAATATTACAAATCTATAAGAACTGATTTTAAAATAATTTTTTACATGATTTTTTCATCAAATGCTAGGATTTAAGATATTGTTTCACATATATTTGTTTCATAATATGATAGTTTCACATGTATTTGTTTCATTACATGAATATTTTTTAACTTGGTGAAACAAAAAAAAGGTTCCACATGTAAGTTTTTCATAAGATAAACACAAACGTGTGTAAAAAATATCTTAAATCATAGTTTTTGATGAAAAAATCATATAAAAAATATTTTTATGTCACGAGTTTATAACTTTTTTATGGTTCTCATTTGACTATTATATCCCCCCCCCCCTCTCTCTCTCTCTCTCTCTCTATATATATATATATATATATGTATTAGTCTTTTAGTTTTATTAATGAAAAATGAAAAATAAGTTTAAAATAGAAAAAAGTTAAAGAGTTTGGTTCCGGTGGGAAGAGAAGTTACGGTGAGAAGTGTAAAGAGAGATCTCCACTATTGGATAAATCATAATTGAATGTCAACACTAATGAAATATATCAAAATGCACCAATCAATTCTCTTCTAAAATATAATTAATTGGTGGAAATGAGTTTAAAAGATATCAAGAATTTAAATTTCTTTTTATGTTTCTTTGTCAAAGTTAAATTACTCTTTTATTTATTTAAGAAAAATTAAGTTAATATTAAAAAAAAAAAAAAGACAATGTTACTTAGTTATCCATAATTTTCATGACCCACTTTGTAGTTTAACAGGTATTTGTTTACTTTTAATAGTTACATCACAAAATAGTATTTTAATCGTTAAGAGAAGAATTATGTTTGACCAAAAAACATTCTGTCTTTTTCATGGTTTTAAAATCATCTGAATGATTTTTGTATCTTGGGTCTTCCTTTGAACCATTCAGCGTCCTAATTTCATTCTAAAGAATTACCAAACAATCATATTTTATTTTGCACTATATCATAAACTTTTATTAATCATTCTCACCACTTAATCATACAGCACCAAATCATTCAACAACGAACAAACAAAATATAATCACAATTGTAAAATTCAAATCATATTGCTCTGACCACGAAAGGTATCATGTGTTAATCACAATTGTAAAGTTCAAATCGTATTGCTCTAACCACGAAAGGTATCATGTGTTAATCACAGTTGTAAAGTTCAAATCGTATTTGCTCTGCCCACCAAAGGTATATAAACAAACCCCCAAACGTAACACAAACACCATAACCAGACTTTTCACTTGTCTTCTGTGAGTCTGAGACCTTACTTCTGAGACTAGGACTAGAATGGATTGCTCCATTGATAGATCCAAATCCATGGAAGAAGAAGAAGAAGAAACAACAACAACTCCACCTTCTAATTCTAAACACATAATTATGCTACCATTCATGGCACAAGGTCATCTTATACCTTTCTTAGAATTAGCCATCCAGATCCTCCACCATAATCCCATTTTCACCATCTCCATCGTCAACAGCCCTCTCAACATCAACAACCTCCGATCTGCCATCGCCAACCGCCCTTCTCCCCTCACCCAAATCCACCTCATATCTCTCCCTTTTCACAGCACCGATCACGACCTTCCTCCCAACTCCGAGAACACTGATGGCTTACCCTTCAATCAAAACATCAAACTCCTCTATGCCTCCACCGCCCTCCAACCCCCTTTTTGTGGCTTCATCTCTGACATCATTGCCAAAGAAGGTACGGTTCCTTTATGCATAATTTCAKATTCGTTCATGAGTTGGGCTAATGAGGTAGCCAGATCTTTTGGTATTGTTAATTACACCTTCACCACCAGTGGAGCATACGGCTCTGCAGCATATGATTCCATTTGGTTGAATCTCCCTCACCGGAATTTGGTTGATGGTGGAAATCACGATGAGTTTCCCGTGCCGGGTTTCCCGAAATCTTGTCGGTTTTCTATCATGGAACTCCCCCACTATGTTAGAGTTTCTGATGGTGAAGATGAATTGTCTAGATTCTTMCAACACCAAATCTCTCTATCTCTACATTCCAATGGTTGGTTGTGTAATACARTTGAAGATATCGAGGCATTTGGATTGGAGGTCTTGCGAAATTACATAAAACTCCCTGTTTGGTGTATTGGGCCACTCCTCCCATCAAAAATGTTGAAAGRGAATACGGGTTCAGATACGGGTCTTGTTGATCCAAGATCCGGAAAACAACACGATGTCAAACATAGTAAATGCATTGAATGGTTGGATTCACATCCCCCAAGATCTGTGCTCTATATTTCATTTGGGTCTCAGAACACAATAAGTGAGACCCAAATGATGGAATTAGCCAAAGGACTTGAAGAGAGCAAGATGCCTTTTATTTGGGTCATAAGACCGCCAATTGGGTTCGATCCGAGAGGCGAGTTTCRAACCGAATGGTTGCYTTTGGGTTTTAAGGATAGAATTGGGAAACAAGGATTGGTGGTGCACAAATGGGCACCTCAATTGGAGATATTATGCCACCGGTCCATTGGAGCRTTCTTGAGTCATTGTGGGTGGAACTCGGTGTTGGAAAGTCTGAGCCAGGGTGTAMCGTTGATCRGGTGGCCAATGGCAGCAGAGCAAGGGTATAATGTGAAGATGTTGGTGGAGGAGATGGGTGTTTGTGTGTTGTTGACRAGTGGGGTCCATARTAGGATCGAAAAAGAGGARGTAARGAGAGTGATCGAGGTGGTGTTGAATAAAACTGAAGATGGAAAAGGGGAAGTTATGAGAAGAAAAGCAAGTGAAATAGGGGAATTGATAAGAGCAAGTGTTGAGATTGGAAAAGGTTGTTCTTACAACGCAATGAGTGATTTTGTTTCGACTATTCTCTCTACATTTCAGTGATATTTTAAGACATATATTTTCAAATGTTATGAATAAAAATGTATTTATCCTTTAATAAATATTTCTATATGGATGTGTCATCTTYTGTAAGAGTAGAAGTTGGTTTTGTAATTATGTTCTTAATGTGGCTAATGACCAAGGCCTTGTTTGTTTTCTTTATAAAAAGACTCTTATTAACTTCTTACTAGTTGTCTACCCGCGCAAT
>NC_037536.1:9754097-9776002 GCF_001531365.2 Cynara cardunculus var. scolymus | reverse complement strand
CTAGAGGATATAATAGAAAAGTATTTAAAAAATTGAAGGGTGAAAACTAAAAATATTAAAAGGTTAATATTGAAAAATAAAATAAATAAATTTTAATTATTTTATTGTATTATATAGGTGGGTGTATAGAAAATGTAAGGGAAAAGAAATAGGAAGGGGTGGGGTTAGAAAACCCCATAGATAAAGATATCTTGGTCATTTAGTATTTTAAAACTTTAAGACTTTTGCTAAATTTGTTTTATAAGATAGTATAGATATCCGATTCGTTAAGAGTTAGGGTCATTCAGACTATTTGTTTTTTTTTTTCATTTTTTCATAGACACTTATGTCTTATTGTTCTCTTATCTGATAAGAGGTAACCAACCTCTTATTTGCCTCTTATTATTTCTCAAACCCTCAACAACTGCGTTATTTTATTTATATATTCAACACTATAAGTTTTAATGGGTAAAATAGACAATTTCAAAAATAATTCAGACATTTATCAGTTTACAAAAACAAACATTCTTATTGATTCATATTTCAGATTCAACACCACCTTTTATAAATCAAAAATGAAATAAGATTTCAGACTTCAACATCGCTTAAAAAGCAAACGCCACCCTATTCATTCGACATCAAATCATTGTTTGTTTTTTGCTTATTAAATAAGATAGTGCTTTAAGATAATACCATCATGAATGCCAAAACATTTTCCTATAATATCAAAGCATCATGAATCCTTCTGGTGGATGTCGTTCGCTCCCATCCAAGCACGTAATATGTTCTGCTTTTAGCGTTTAACGTTTTTTTCTTGATATGAGGGGCAACCCCCTTTATATTAAAAAAAAAGCATCATGAATCCACCATTTTTATGTATATGTGTGGAAACGTTTTTATTATTCTAAGTTAAAGAATTATTTACAATTTTAGTTTTAAACAATTAAAGGCGAATATAAGATTATCCATAATAATGTAAAAGAATCGAATTTATATGAGAATGATACGTATTTATGAAAATAAGAGAATAAATATAAATTGTACATTTAATTAAATAATTAATTCTAAAAATAAATAAATAATGGTATAAAAAGTAATTTAGTTATACAAACGTTATTTAAGGCTTTTATTTAAAATTCTACTTTTACCATATTTATGATTTTAATATAATTTAAAATTTTATTTATAAAATATTTTATATTTAATACACTTAAAATAAGCGAATCTAATTTTTATTTAAAGAACTCATTTTTTTTATTTAAAGCAATATTTGAAAAAAATACAATTTTCGTTAAAATCATATGTGATTCATAATTAACTATTTTTAAAAAAAATATTTTCCTAATTATATGTGATTTAAAGTTTGAAAAATAATAATTCGTATTAAATATTAAAGAAAAAAAATATTGAAAACAAAATCACATGTAATGTGTAGTAAAAGCACATTTAAAATGTATAAGATCAAATTTACTTCCAAAGTAATTCGTAATTTACACATATTACATGTAATATTGTAGATAATTGATCGCGGATATGCTAACACACCACAGACTATAATCAAGACCAAAAGCAAGTATACAATTAGTCTCAATATCGTATTTCAAGTAATAAGAGTGGTACATGTACTGGATATCGTCCACAGGGATTGTAGTAAAAGTTTAGAAGAAAGTAAACTTAAGGAGATGATTTCAAAAGGCGAATTTGAAGACTTTGATTTGAACTGAGTTAACACAACTAAAAATTAACATGGGATAACAGATAATAAAAGCAAGCTAGGGTGTATGACTTTTCGGGTGAGATATAAATATTATTTCCAGTAGACCAATGCTGTCAAAATGCTACAACATGAGACCATGCTGACAAATTGCTACAGCATGCAATCAGTAACAACTATTTTCACCAATTATTTTGAAGGTATTCCTCTCGGACTTTACCAATGCACTGATATTATAGCATTCAACACATATCTCTATGAGGTATCCAGACCAGTGAAAGTGACAAATGGTGTCTTCAAAATATATGGATAAACAAATATCTTTGTTAAAAATCATTCTCTCGAGTGTATTCCCATATCATTCAAGTTGACGTGTTCTGGATGGCTCATCTCTGAGTCCATTCCACTTTAACACTTCATAGTGATCAACCCGTCGATAATTAACAATTTAGAAAATACGGATAACAAATCTCTTTGTTAGTAACTCTCTCAAGTCTACTTCCCATATCATCCAAATTGACGTGCAATCAATGGCTCAGTTTAGAGTCCATGGCACTTTAACACTTTTCAGTGATCAACTCGTCAAGAAGTGTCATTGGTTTTATAAAACTTGAAATGAAATAGTAAAACATCGTTGTTACATGAAAGGGTCGAATGTATTTGATTTACAAACTCACCCCTTTTCGTCATACACCCGAGCTAATAAATTTAGCTACTCATGACGAAAAGTAAATGACAAAAAATATAAAGTGCGATAAATGAAGACATAAAGTAAATAACGGAAAGTAAGTAACAGAATATAAATGACGGAATATAAAATGTGGAAAGCGTAATAAATAAATGACGTAAATAAAATGCAAGTAAGCGTAAATAAATAAATGACGGAATATTAAGAACGAGTAAATAAAGAAAGCGATTAAAGAAATTCGAAACTAACCAAAAGATTTCTTAATATTTAGAAAGACTTGTTCTCCAAGTAGTAAGGTAAACTACTTGAGAGAAAAGCAGAGGGACAATGAAGTAAGGAGTGAGGTGTGGTGTGTTCAATAATAAACCCAACATCTCTATTTATACTAGAGATTAGATGGGGGTATTTTAGACAATTCACACACTTTTAGTTCTAAATCAACTAGAAAGTACAAGAAAGTAAACTGTTAGTTAAAAAGTAACTACATTAGCTTCACAAGTTCCAACTAATCTTAAAAATACACAGTTGTCCAAACTTTACGAGTCTTTCAAAAGTCAGCCTTTGATCTTGTCAGTCAACTCCAAGTCTTTTCCATCTATTTCTCCACCAACAGGTCATGCTGTCACATTCCCACAGCATCAACCAACTTCAACATGTCCAAAATAAGTTCAATTTAGACCAAAATCCAACAAACACAGGTTCACATTCACTTTAGCATAAAAATAGAGAAAATAGATAAAATGACTCAAAGTTGGGATATAAATAAAAAATAACCTATCTAAAAGAAAATAAAAAGGTGTTTTAAGCACTAAATACTTAATGCGTATCAATAATTTATATATTTTTTTTAACTATAATCAATATCACATATGATATATTGATGAAAATTAGCGATTCTTTTTTGGAAAAAAAAGTCGATTAATTATGTGTATCACATATGTTTTGACGAAAATTGTATTTAAACAAAAAACTACTTCAATAATATAAATATTTTAAATGAAAAACTAAATCACACTTCTTTTACATGTTGTAAAAAATAAATAAATAAACAATTAATCATACTTAAATCACGAAAACTATAAAACATACCATGAACAAATACATTTATTAAATATATCAAATAATTTTCATAGGAATAAATAATGTAATCTAAATATAGCAAATGATACATATATCTTTTTGTTGGATTTTAAAAATATTTATTTAAATCATTATTCAAATAAATGATTGATCTAAAATTGTTCTCTTATTTAATATTTTATTAAATACTTATATTTTTGTATAAATATCACTGTGATGCAATATGTCGCATCAATTTTTGTAATTGCCTTTTACACTAAATCTAACAACAATCATGATTACCATTGCCGCATAAAAAACTATTTTATAATTTATAATATATGTTTTTGTAACACCCCCAACACCACATTTGCATACAACACATATTTCATTACATAGAAACATGGATTACATCAAAAGGACATGCTAGTACAAGGATTACTATATGTACAAAATTTACATATAAAATTTTCAAAACAAATCCTCTACTACTACTACTACATGTAATATAACATGTATCTTCAAAAACAGGAAACAAATTAGGAAAATAATCACATTTTCCCTTTCCCTTTAATATCCCCGGACCCCGCTATTCCTGCATTGCATAATTTAAAACAGAAAATGAGGGTTATACCATACAGGTCTAGTGAGAAAATCTCTTCTTTGCAAATGCAGGGTGATGAACACCAAAATGTTTACAAATAATTGAAGCAGTTTACAATATTATGCAAAATAATGTAAACTCAAGAATCACAATTCTATGAAATATTTCTAATTCAAGATTTATTGTTTCCAATATGAAACAATACTAACACTTATCAAACTATCTCATTAAAATAATCAAAAAGATTTAAGGCAATACTTGACTGATATGACAAACCATTTTTCCCTTTCTCAATAACATCTAGATTATTACTTCTAAATAGGAATAATATCTTTAATTCATCAGATCACAAAGAAATGATGACTCAAAGTTATTAAATCTAATTTAGTAATAATAATAAGAGTTATAATAGTAATATCCACATATGACAATGCCACCCTTATTCCAAGTACACCTCTCCTTGATATGCYACCCTTATTCCTCCATCAAAACAGAGTTACTTATCAGAACAGACATAAGTCACCACGTCTGAAAGTACTCATTCCCAGTTCCAAGCCAGAACAGACAAAAGTCACCACGTCTGGGGGAACTACCACTTAAAACAAGTTTCATACCAAAACAGACTTATGTCACCACGCTTGGTAGAAACCATTTATAAAACTCACTTCCATACAAAAACAGACTTACGTCACCACGCTTGGTAGGAAGGTTTCCCAAAATATAGTTTCATACCAAAACAGACTTACGTCACCACGCTTGGTAGGAAGGTTTCCCAAAATATAGTTTCATACCAAAACAGACTTACGTCACCACGCTTGGTAGAAACATATCTTTTTATTTGAAAAGACATAAAATAACCATTTTAWGATCCATAACTAAATAAACATTTAAAACTTATAAAAAWTTTAAATATAAACTTATCYGGTCAAATCGTYCGGATATGAAGTCCGGTCAAGCCCCTTGTCCGATTTACTAATCCGGACAACACACCAATTAATTCTTGTCTAATTTAACACTTAAAATAACTTCAACAACTTTGTCCGGATACTAGTCCGGACAACACTCCGCTCATGCTTATCCGGTTTAAATCAATCCGGACAATAAGCCGCTCAAGGCTTATCCGGTTTAAACTAATCCGGACAATAAGTCGCTCAAGGCTTGTCCGGCTTAAACATTTATCCGATCACTCTTTATCCGGATAAACACTTAAACAAAATATGCAGTCTCGTTCTAAAGAATAACAATATGAAACATGCAAATAAAACCAGTAGTAATATTTAAAAGAGTTTTTAGAAACTACTCACCTTAACAAGCCGTTTGAATAAAACACTTGAAATCAACCCTTTTGAAATCTGATCTTCCTCTTAAAATACAAAGCTTTCTTTCTTACAGAAAAAAATAACTAGAAGAAGAAAAAGAGTAGGAGATGGAGGGCTTCACCCCCTTTATATATATATTTTCTTAAAACAAAACCTGGCTACACACTTTCTTCATGCATTCTACACATTCCACATCATGCTTCTTATACACACCTCATGCATCTACACACACCTCATTCTCATGCATCCTAGACACATCCCACCTCATGCATCCTATCACTTCCACCTCATGCACACATACATATATATAAATATATATACATATATATATTAAACACACACACATATATATATATATATATTAAACACACTCACATATATATATATATATATATATTACATTATGCATATATCCCTATGCATAAAAATACACATATTCACATCTTAAATTTACGTAAGCACGTATCCACATAAACAATTAATTCACATAATAAATACCTTGGGTGATAACCTGGACCCAGTTATCACAGTTTTAATCAATTATAATTAACTAATATAAATTTAAGTATTAAAATTAATATAATCAATTATAATTTACTCTTATGATATATATATTTCAATAATAAAAAATATTATATTTAATTTAATAAATATTCAAATAGTTTAGATATTACGAAATAAACATCACATCAAACAAATTTATATGGTTTTAAACAAACATTTAACCACTTGTATTTTTAGAGTAAACTTCAATTTTGGTCCTTAAGGTTTAGTGAAAATTCTGAAAATAGGACGTAAACTTTGATAAGTCTAGAAATTAGCCTTGTGGATTTTATTTTATTCTTAAAATATCACTGGTCAATAACTCCGTTAAAAGTTGTTAGTTAAGAAAGGGTATATTAGTCTTTTTCTAGTTTTTTTTGTCGCCGACGTCATCTATAACCACCAGCTTAATCCCTTCCTCCTGCCACCATCTTCCTCCACCCATCATCAGTCACCACCTCAGATCCCTTCCCCTTGCGATGTCACCACTCCACCACTAGTTACTAACTGCAGATAAACATACTTAAATATAGGGTAAACATTTCATTTTAAATATAAAAATCTAAAATATAATTAGGATAATTATTGAGTTCTAACAAAATACTTAATTATTATCTTTATAAAATGTTATATTATTAAAACAAAAATAAATTATTTCGTTATTAAACTTAAATTATAATAAAAAATTACATAAAAATTGAGAATTTTTAAATAGTTGATTTGATATTAACATTGATATATTTTTTTTCCAATTTTTATAACATTTTCAAATTTAAATTTTATTCAAAAATAAAATCATTATTGCTTTTTTTAAAACACATAAAATCGTATTATAATATTGACAGAGACAAATAATAAAATTAGACATTAAAATCGAGATGTGTCTCGCTGCATTGTGCGGTTCTTTTCTAGTATATATATAGAGAGAGATGAACGATCAAATGCAAACCACCTAATTTGTACAAAACGTGTAAACCACCTTCATCAGTCGATTTCATTGTTTAATCTTATGAAAATTTTCATTTAATTTGTTTAATCTTGTGAAATTGTTTCGTATAATACTTTTTTGATGAATTTGTTTCATATATGGTTATGAAATTGTTTTATATAATACTTAATGAAATTTTTAATAAGATGATAATATCTATGATTAACACCCTACACAATAAAAATGATTAATCAACCTCACATAATTACAAAAAAAATGAACAAAATGAAAATTTATGATTGGTTGAATGAGGTTTGTACGATTTATACAAATAACGTGGTTTGCAAGGTAAACCTCCTCTATATATATATATATATATATATATATATATATATATTGGAATTGCAGGATTTATTTTGGTTCAAATCATGGTTTCTTTTTACATTAAGTATATATTTTTTTTGTTTTTGTTTAAATTATAGGTATTTTTGTATGAACTTTTTTATGTTTATGAGGTGGGTTTTATACCTTGTTGTTTTATACAGATTGATCTTACGGAAAGACGATCGTAAAAGCTTCGGTAATTTGACCAAATCAATCTCGACAAAACCAACAACCTCGACGAATTAGATATATCCGAAGCAATGTACTTGAGTTGTAATTCAATTGTATAACATATTTGGGTTCTCCTCCTTATTTCTCGATATATTAGGTTTCGATGTCTTAATTAATTGCCTCGTAAAACTAGAAGTAGTATCTATTTGTATAACATGTCTTTTTGCAATTAATGTAATCATATGTGATGTTTGTATTAGATTTACTTTTTGTGTTCTACATTGTTGTTAATCACTTGTTAATAAGTAAATTGTGATTTTTTATGTTGTTAATCACATGTGATATTTTAGTATAATACTTGTGAATGTGGATTGTCATGTTGTTAATCACATGTGATATTTTAGCATAGTACATATAATTGTTGTGTTTTGTATTGTTAACTGCAAAGATAATTTTACATATGTTTTTGACTTTTTATAGTGTCAATCACATGTGATTAATGTGCTATCTGTATTATATTAAGCGGATCACATTTGATTCAAAACGTGAATAAAAAAATCGTGAAAAAAACCGGTTAAAAATAAATTCAAATTTTTTTTTTTAACTTAACTTTGGTCCCTATAATTTAATTATTCTTGAAAAATAAGGAAAAGAAAAAAAAGACAAAAAAAATTAAAAGGACAAAAACTGTAAAAAAGACAGAAATGCCCCTCTTTCTAACAGATTTTTTTAACGGAGTTATATCTAAGGACCATTTTCATATCAAAATGCAAACAATAAGTATGATTTCTAAACTTATTAAAGTTCAAGTTCTACTTTCAAACTTTTCACTAAACCTCAAAGACGGAAATTAAACTTTACACTATATTTTTATTAATCTTTATATCTTATTTTTTGTGTATTTTATAGTTAGATTAAATTACACTTTGGTCCACGTGGCTATGAGTCACTATCAACTCTTTTAAACTAATTACAATTTTGATCACTGTGGTTGTTATTTGGTTTCACTTTTGATCTCTCAAACTAACTCCCATTATAAAAATCCGTTTAACTCGGGGGCTTTTTGGTTATTTTTATTTTCAATTAAAAAGTTAAATAAAAATCTATACTATATTATAAAGCATTTAACAAAATCTCTTAAGAACTACTTTTTATGCATAAAATAATGTTTATTGATGCATATTACTTAAATTCAATACTACAAGTAGATTGTGCTTAAGTACAACTTATTAAAGCTCTATATTTGAATTCTTGTAATTAACTGCAGATAAACATAATCAAATACAGGATAAACATCTCATTTTAAATATAAAAAATAAAAAATATAATTAGGATAATCATTAAATTCTAACAGAATACTTAATTATTATCTGTATAAAAATTATATTATTGAACTTAAATTAAATTATAATTAAAAAATTAAATTAAGAAAATTACACCAAACACAAGAACTTTTAGAAAGAGTAATTTGATACTGATATCGATATATTTAAAAAAAAAATTATAATGTTTTTAAATTTATATTTTATTTAAAAATAAAAACATTATCGTTTTATCAAAACCACATAAAACCGTATTATATCGACATAAAAAGAGAATAAAACGGAACACTGAAATCAAGATGTATCTCGTGCATTGCGCGAGTACCCTTCTAGTATTATATAATAATACTAGAAGGGTACTCGTGCAATGTAACAAGATACATCTCGATTTTAATGTTCAATTTTATTCTTTGTCTCTATCGATGTTATAATACGATTTTATGTGTTTTTAAAAAAACAATAATGATTTTATTTTTGAATAAAATATGCRTTTGAAGATATCATAAAAATTTGAAAAAAATATATCGATGTTAATATCAAATCAACTATTTAAAAGTTGTTATTTTTATGTAATTTCTTTTTTTATTATAACTAAATTTAAGGTTCATAATGAAATAATTTATTTTTGGTTTAATAATATAACATTTTATAAAGATAATAGTTAAGTATTCTGTTAGAACTCAATGATTATCATAATTATATTTTAGATTTTTTATATTTAAAATAAGATATTTATCCGGTATTTGGTTATGTTTATCTGCAGTTAGTTACACAAATTCAAATATGAAGCTTTAATAAGTTGTACTTATGTACAATCTACTTGTAATCTTAAGTTTTAAGTAACATGCATTAATAAGCAGTACTTTATGCATAAAAATGGTTTTTAAGAGCTTTTGTCAAATATTTTATAATATAGTATAGATAATACATTTTATATTATTAGTAGAATTATATATATATATATATATACTATATTATAAAGCATTTGACAAAAACTCTTAAAACTCATTTTTTATGCATGAAGTACTGTTTATTGATGCATATTACTTAAAATTCAAGATTACAAATAAATTATGCGTCAACTTATTAAAGCTTAATGTTTGAATTCGTGTAACTAACTGCAGATAAACATAATCAAATAGAGGATAAACATCTTATTTTAAATATAAAAAATCTAAAATATAATTAGGATAATCATTGAATTTTAACAGAATACTTAATTATCATCTTAAAAAAGTAATTTTTTTAAACCAAAAAATAAATTAGTTCGTTATTAAAATTCAATTAAATTATAATTAATAATTGAATTAAAGAAATTACACAAAAACGGGAACTTTTAATAATAATATCGATTAGTTTTTAAATTTTTTTATAATATCTTTAAATTTATATTTCATTCAAAAATAAAAACACTTTTTTTTTTCTCAAAACCACATAAAATCGTATTATAAAATCAATAGACCTAAAATATAAAACAAAACATTAAAATCAAGATGTATTCCGCTGTATTGCGCGAATACACTTCTAGTATATATATATACATACCTTTTAGATTTGGTTAGACACTTCCATGACCACGACAACCTCCATTTTTATCGAAAAACATCTCCATTCATCAGTTTTCTCTCGAAAAACACCTCGTTTCTTGACTTTTTTTATTCGATTTTAATTTAGGGGCTGTTTACCAAATGCTAACCGGGTATCGGTAAGAACACCATCTTTACTTACCTTATCGAGTTACATTTTCGACCATCAAAATAGATTGCTGGTAAACGTCTTTTACCTGGTAAGCACTCACCGGGTACGAGTCTTCTCCCACACTTACCCGGTAAGATCATCAGTCTTCGCAATATTTCTTACCGGATAAGATTATAGGCTCTTGCCATGTCCCGCGGAAGGTAGTAACACTTGATAAGCATTTACCCAGTAAGCGTTTGGTAAACAACCTCGTAGTTTTTTTTATTAGGGTTTTGACTTGGTTTTCGTTTTTCCATTTAAAAATTGTAACCACTCAACAATGCAGGGAGATGGACACAGGCAATCGATCGAAAACCTAGGAACTCACCACTTCAAAGCCATTGTTGCAAACTTCAAATGTTTCCATGAATAGTTTAGAGTTGGATATTGCAAATGGTTCTCCATTGCCATCGTCACAAGCGATAGATATTACAATACGACTTTATCCGCAATCAGAAAGGGTACGGTTTTAACCATCCATGACATTGACCACCTCCGCACCTTTTCGCCAAAACACACTGATCGTGGGATTCACCCCACTTTGCCCATAAACCAATCTACCTCTTCTTCTTCACCCGACACCAAACGTATATAATATAGTCTTGATGTTTTGTCTAATCTAACAATTATTAAGCTCCTTTTAATGGGCTTTTTAATATGCTTTTTGACGGTTTGACCCTAAAAAGAGTTGAAAACTCAAACTAAACGATTCTAATTTTGACGATTTACAGTTAGTTTTATGTTACAAACATTATGAACGATAAAGTTCAGATTGCGCTTCATGTGATACTTTAAATCAAATCGGATACCATTACTATCTTAGGAACTTTTAAAATGAGAAAACCCATATAAATAATTTCAAGAAAAGCTAAAAATTTATATCCAATCGAAGCTTTAAACTCGTCCCTGACTTGTCCTTTTTAGATGTTGTTTTCACGATTTAAACTCAACTACTTTTAGATATAGTTCTGTGCATTTTGTTGGTCGACTTTTGCCATGTTTTAGTTCTTAACACAATACGCAACGTTCTAAATAACGTGAGGCGTGACGTGGCGGCGAGATCAAGCCTCAAGTCTTACGAGTTACGGCGAGGTCAAGACGTTTTTCAAGGCGTGCCCTAAAGCGACACACAACACACACACACACGCACCCACTTTTGTATGTGTTAGTGTTTTGGATAATATTTTCGAACAAATTAAATTAATATAAAGTAATAAAACTAAAAAGAAAGAAGAACCATTGATACCGAATATATAAAGCTTATGGAAAAGGATACCAAGAGTGTGAAATCGGGATTAAATCTCTTGAATCTCCACTCACTGCTTTGTTCAATTTTCAAAGAATTCATGTTCGACTTTTCGTGTACGGGAATGTGAGTAAATATTTACCTATTTAAGGTTTTAGTTTTAAGTTTACGTTTTATTCATTGAAGTTCTAGATCTCATACATAATAATGTCGATCAAGTGAATCGCTCCTGCTTGACTCGACTGTGACCCCTGGCTTGGGGCTGACACTAAGCTAGTGAACTGTCGTCCCTCGTTACTGCTCAAAGGAGCAGTAATATGTAGAGATGACATGATTTGAACCCGTAACATTTTCATTTTCATTTTCATTTTCATTTTGGTTTTTCCTTTTCAGAGGTAGGTAGCATCATTCTTAATTACTATTTAGTGTTTTTACTTATTTCAGATTTAAAATTGAATAGCATATAATATATATATATATATATTTGTATATATACATATATTTTTATATATATATAATATGGAGGGGGGAGACCCCTCCTATCAAGCAAAAAAAACCAAAAATGCAAGACAAATACGCACACGGGTGTGGGCAAACCACATCCACCAGAAAAAGCAAGGAGCCGGTTAAAAGATATTTTTTTACATGTTTTTTTTTTCATCAAATGTTAAAATTTAGAATATTGTTTCACATATATTTGTTTTATAATACAATAGTTTCACATACCTTTGTTTTACATTGTGAAACTCTTTTTCKTGTATTTTTCGTTTTCACTAAGTGAACCAAAAAAAAAGTTTCACATGACTTTTTTTCCCACTATATGAACACAAACATATGTGAAACAATAGTTAAAATCATAGTATTTGGTTGAAAAATCATATACAAAAATATTTTTATATCTGTTTGCACAAATTTACAACTTTTTTTATAATTCTTATTTAATTATCGTCCTATCTTAATACCGTTAATGGTACTTTCAAGATTCCTCCATTCCAAGGACGAAAAGGAAGCAACATGTCTGGGTGACGAACCACAAGAACCATCTTCACCCACATGCATGGACGGACCCAGCTATGTGGTATAGGTGACACGTGCCACCGTATTATTTCTCCGCCGAAGGGTAAACAAATTAGGTTTCGTGAACGATGCAACCGTATTAATTTGTTGTGTGCCACCGTATATATTTTGAAACTACGATGAGAACAAATTTTATTTGGTAGAGTTGGTTTGCAAGACTTTTATTCCACCCCAAACCCAAGTTTGAATCATGTTAGTGTCATTTTCTTAGTCAATTGGTGTCACCGTTTGAAAAAAATTCCGTATGTTTGTTTCTTATTGTCAAACGGTGTCACCGTTTGAAAAAATTAATCTATATTTTTTTTCTTATGGTCAAATGGTGCCACCGTTTGAAAAAATTTATGGGTTCGTCCCTGCCCACATGTATCTATGACTGATTCATTTATTTTCTCATTTATATCGCAACAAAACCAAACCATCATAAAAATTATGGGAAATTGATTTAAATAATCATTCCATTTATTCAAATTGGTCTTATAATTATTCTTCTTTCGGATTACTCAATTGTCATTACATCCATAATATTGCATACCTGGCTAAAAGATAGAAAACAAATTTCAGATTCAACTTAGCTACGCAATTACAACAGTGTCATTTGCTAACCTGGTGGAATCTGGTTTTTTTTTTTTTGCCAAGTTCATAATATTGCAGACTTGGATATTGCGGATTGTGGACGTGGATATTGCAGACTAGTGACATTTGGGTAAATATTGCGGGTTGCAGGACGTAGTGACATTTGAGTAAATTCATAAGAAAAATGGCTAGGAAACCAATTTGAATGGATGTAATGAATATTTGAGTCGATTTCCTTTAAGTTATTCAGTAAATCTCACATAAATTAGGGTATAAAAGGTCAGATTAATGATTTAACATATGAAATCAACCTATTGGAAATTTCCGACATATTATCAAGCAATAACGAAAACTTTAAGAATCAAACAATAGTGATCGATTAACGATGGATTAACGACCACATTGTGACTATGGCTAATTCATCATTAAACGACCACAATTATTGAGATGTCAACGACTTAACGATGAGCATAATTTCCGTTTGTAAATTTTTTGGTAAAATAAGATATTACCGACAAATTTCTATTTTACCGACAAATTTCGTCTATAAACATCTCGACCCTACCCTTCCCCTTTTCTAGTCCTTCCTGCTCTTTTGGTCGGTTCTTATATGGATTTGTCATAGTTACTTAAATTTAGAACGGTCTTACTGAATGTTATTTGATATTTTTTATATAATATATGATTTCTTAAGCATTTACTAATGGGTTAATAATGAGAAAAAAACACAAAATGAACTTTATTTTAACAATAGATTTTTGAACAAATTCCAACGTGAAAATCTCTTAGTAATCCGTCAGCAACATGTCCGTCAAACATCTGCTGGAAAGTCGTTAGTATGTAATGGATAAACCATGGTCCAATAAATGATTTTCACCCATATTAGGACAACAATGCTGCCGGTACATTGAGTCGGTAATTCAATGGCAGTTTGTCGACCGTCAATAGGTCAGGTTTTTAATTTTCGAAGGATTACCGTCATTTATTGACGTGTTGTCGATGAATTAGGTCGTTGATATAGTTTGAAATAGGTCGGTAAATTTTGTTGATGATGTGTTTCCAAGAAGATCAGGTACCAAAGGGCTATTGGGCCATCAACACCTGATATCCTTTCTGGTAGTCAGAGGTTCAATGTCGAAAGTTTGGATATTAAGAACGTTTATTTTATTTTTAAAATACGAGCTTAAAAGCTCTAAATGTTCTCTGAAATTTTAAGTGGTAAACGTATCCCTTAACACTTCTTAATCCTAATCCGCCCTCTATCAAATGGCTCTTATTTTGGGGGCTAAAAGAGATTTGTTAGCAAAAACTATTTATTTTTTATACTTTTCTAAAAAAAATATCTTTTATATTTTTGCACTAGTTTGACCGGTTCAGATTTCAGCCTTCACCATGTAAAAACAAACAATTTTACTGATCCAGACTTCAGAACCACCTCTTATAAATCAAAAGTGAAATCAGACTTCAGACTTCAGCATCTCTTAAAAAACAAACATCACCTAAATGAAAAATATGAAAAATTTCCAGGGTCATTATTTAATTAGTAATTTGATTTTTTATTTATTAAAAGTATATATAAATCAAAGTTTTTATTTAAAAAATTATTAAACAAATTAGGTAAATAATTTTGAATGGAATAATCAATCTAGTCCATGGAATAGATGCGACATAAAGCCACTAGAGAATATTGCTCCTACGAATTTTTGTACTATTTTTTGACCTTTTTTATTTATAATATTTTTAAATCAATTTCCAAGCTTGAATTATTTATTTCTTTTATACCATTATCGTTTACGTGTAATTTGATTGGATCAGATCCAAAATTCCAATATCGAGATTGGATTGATCATAGTTCTTGTATGACATTTTATAATCCACTAAAACCGAACTGATCTAATTCAACGACCATCTAATTATCTTTCAAATTACATATATACATATAGATAGAAAGAGAGAGAGTCAGGCTCATACGAGAACAATAATCAAATAAGAGAACACGAAAACAGACGAATCATATGTGATTTTACACTAAAAAACACATTTGATTCATGCGACTTTGGACGTGAAGTGAGGTTGCGGGCCAGGTTGTTGCTCACCCTTGTTTTGACCGTGTTCCTAACGCATTTAAAATCATATTTTATTCACATGTGATTTGGTCGTTTTCTTGTTATCTAGTTTTGATCATGTTCTCGCTTAATCCTCACCCCCTCCTCTCTCTCTCTCTCTCTCTCTCTCTCTCTCTCTCCCTCTCTCTCTCTCTCTCTCTATATATATATATATATATATGTGTGTGTGTGTGTGTATACTACCTTATAAACTCGTGAGAACCGGTTAAAAATATTTTTTTGCATTATTCTTTTTCTTCAAATGTTAAATTTTAGAATATTGTTTCACATATATTTGTTTCATAATACGTTAGTTTCACATACATTTTTTTTATTAACCTGGATATCCAACCTGCTATGCGAGCCGACTAATCCCAGAGCGACCACCTGATTTGCAAATAGCCAGGAGTCATCGCATTTGAACCTCCGTGGCCACAGGAGAATTTTTATTCCTCCTTAGATTTGAACCTGAGACCTCCTGATACTTTTGATCTTTGAAGCCAAGTTCAAACCAATCAAACACCACCCTTATGGTTTAGTTTCACATTGTAAAACTTTTTTCATGTATTTTTTGTTTCACTAAGTAAACCAAAAAAAGTTTCACATGAAATTTTTTTTATCATACACAAACATATATAAAAAATAGTTAAAATTATAGTCTTTAATTAAATAATCCTGTAAAAAAATCATATCGATTCACACGAATTTTTAACCTTTTTATAATTCTTAATTTAATTATCATCCAATCCTAACATCGTTAATACTTTCAAGATTCCTCAATTTCAAGGACGGTAAGAAAGCAACATATCGGGCTGACAAACCACAAGAATCATCTTCACTCACATCACATGTATCTATAATTGATTCATTTATATCTCATTTATATCGTAACAACCAAACCATCGTATAAATATAAATAAAATAATCTCCAACTCAACGTAAAATCTTACTGATAATACCAATGTTTCTGGTTTAGGGGGTGTTTGGAATTGATTATTTAAAACAACTTGTATTTTTTTATAAAAGCACTTATCAAATTATTATAAGTCAAAAGACTTTAACTTTTTTAAAAACTTCTTATTACCGGTTTATCATCGATATAAGTTGTTTATCCAAACACTCAAAAGTGCTTATTATTGAGTTGTTTTAATAAATATTCTCAAACACTCCTAAACGTATATCATGTGATTACCGTTTTGTTTTTATGGGAAGGGATGTAACATATAAACAAACCCTCAAACCTAACACAAACACCATAACCAAAGAGAGCAACACCAGCCATGGAAGAAGTAGCTCCACCTGCTAATTCTAGACACATAATCATGCTACCATTCATGGCACAAGGTCATCTCATACCTTTCTTAGAATTAGCCATCCAGATCCTCCACCATAATCCCATCTTCACCATCTCCATCGTCAACAGCCCTCTCAACATCAACTACCTCCGMTCCGCCATTTCCAACCGCCCTTCTCCCCCCACCCAAATCCACCTYATATCGCTCCCCTTTCACAGCTCCGATCATGGCCTTCCTCCCAACTCTGAGAACACCGACGGCTTAGCCTTTAATCAAATCATCAAACTCTTCTATGCCTCCACCGCCCTCCAATCCCCTTTTTGTGGCTTCATCTCTGACATCATCGCAAAAGAAGGTACGGTTCCTTTATGCATAATTTCAGATTCGTTCATGAGTTGGGCTAATGAGGTAGCCAGATCTTTTGGTACTGTTAATTACACCTTCACCACCTGTGGAGCGTACGGCACCGCCGCATATGCTTCCGTTTGGTTGAATCTCCCTCATCGGAATCTGGCTGACGGTGGAAATCACGACGAGTTTTCGGTGCCTGGGTTCCCGGAATCTTGTCGGTTTTCCGTCATGCAGCTCCACCCGTATCTTAGAGCTGCTGACGGTGAAGATGAATGGTCCAGATTCTTCCAACACCAAATCTCTTTATCTCTACATTCCGATGGTTGGTTGTGTAATACAGTTGAAGATATCGAAGCATTTGGATTGGAGGTGTTGCGTAATTACATAAAACTCCCTGTTTGGTGTATTGGGCCACTCCTCCCATCAAAAATGTTGAAAGGGAATACGGGTTCGGATACGGGTCTTGTCGGTTCAAGATCCGGAAAACGACCCGGTGTCGAACCCGAAAAATGCATTGAATGGTTGGATTCACATCCTCCAAGATCCGTGCTCTATATTTCATTTGGGTCTCAGAACACAATAAGCGAGACCCAAATGATGGAATTAGCCAGAGGACTTGAAGAGAGCAAGACGCCTTTTATTTGGGTCATCAGACCGCCAATTGGGTTCGATCCGAAAGGTGAGTTTCGAACCGAATGGTTGCCTTTGGGTTTTGAGGATAGGATTGGAAAACAAGGATTGGTGGTGCACAAATGGGCGCCTCAATTGGAGATATTATGCCACCGGTCCACTGGAGCGTTTTTGAGTCATTGCGGATGGAACTCAGTGTTGGAGAGTCTGAGCCAGGGTGTACCGTTGATCGGGTGGCCGTTGGCAGCGGAGCAAGGGTATAATGTGAAGATGTTGGTCGAGGAGATGGGTGTTTGTGTGGTGTTGACGAGTGGGGTCCATAGTAGGATCGAAAAAGAGGATGTGAGGAGAGTGATCGAGGTGGTGTTGAATAGAACCGAAGATGGAAAAGGAGAAGTCATGAGAAGAAAAGCAAGTGAATTAGGGGAACGGATAAGAGCAAGTGTCGAGATTGAAAAAGGTTGTTCTTACAAAGCAATGAAGGATTTTGTTTCGACCATTCTCTCTAGATTTCAATGATATTTTAAGACATGTATTTTAAAATATTATAAATTAAAATGTATTTATTCTTTAATAAATATTTCTATATCGATGTGTCATCTTTTTTAAGGGTGGAAGTTGGTTCTCTAATTATGGTCTTAACGTGATAATACCATTCACAATAATGTAATAAAATCGGGTTTATACTAGAACGATACGTATTTAAGAAGAAAAGAGAATGAATATAAATTATAAATTTCATTAAATAATTAATTTTAAAAATAAAATAATATCTTAAATAATTAATTTTAAAAATAAATAAATAAGGACATAAAAAGTAATTTAGTTATACAAACGTTATTTAAGGCATTTATTTAAAAATTCAAATTTTACCATATTTTTAAGTTTAATATAATTTAAATTTTTATTTATAAAATATTTTATTTTTAATACATTTAAAATAAGTGTTTAAACTTTTATTTAAAGAATTCATTGTTTTAAAGCAATATTTGAAAGGAAAAAAAAATACAAATTTCGTCAAAATCATGTGATTCAAAATTAACTATTTTTTTTCAAATGTATAAAATAAGACTTACTGTTGTCCCAGTCGGATCCACAAGAGTTTATAGGTAACAATTTGTGGAAGGGCATGGGGGTGAATACAAACACAACAACTTTCACTTTTAAAAATATATATTGATAAAAAGATCAATACATATTTTTACAGATTGTTTGCGGAAGAGATAAGATAGAGAACCTATCTAGACAATCAAAGATACACACAAAATTACAGATAGCAATAAGAAAATACTTGATACAAGAAATAAGATAAGAAGTAATGTGTTCTTCACTTGTTAAAGTGGGTCTTTCTCTTAGACAGAGAGTAGAGAGATAAATATCTTCTTGGGTAAGATTAGAGGAGGAAGATAATAACTGAGAAGAGAACTACTCAACTATTTATACTCATTGCATTAAATGTAATTCAGAAGGTACAAAACACGTAACAAGTTTTTAGAGGATAGCTTGTCCTTTGTTGCACCATACAGTCATTTTACTGTATATGAGCAGTCTTCTTTCATAAAGTAGGTAAACACGTTTGGAGACAAATGAGTGACTCCGTACAATGCTTTACTTTGAAAGGTATGGGTTTGTCACAATTTTGCAATAAACCTATTTGGTGTCTATCACAATTTTGTTAGAAGGACAAAGTATCAGACTTTGTTCCTATCGAACTCAACGAGTTCTTGCATAACAGTGACCCATCTTAGGTCAGTGATAGCCTCATTGATTTTCTTGAGTTCAACTAGAAAAAAATGGGGTTACAATACCTATTAAAAGTATTAACAAAGAAAGCGTTATCCCATACAGTGAAACCCCAAATGATATAATAGTAGGCTTTGCTGATGTTGGATATCTTTCTGACCCACACAAAGGGCGTTCCCAAACAGGATATGTTTTTACAACTGGGAACATGGCGATTTCTTGGAAATCTATCAAGCAAACCCTTGTAGCTACCTCCTCAAACCATTTTATAGATTATTCCTCTACATGAGGCGGTTCAAGAGTGTATATAGCTAAGGTCTGTCATTATACATATAAGAGGGGCTAGTGGTTTAAGTTCAACCACTCAAAATCCTACATGCATATATGAAGATAATGCAGCTTGTATCAAACAAATGAAAGTAGGATATATCAAGAGTGATAATACAAACCATATTTTGCCAAAAAATTTCTATAATCAGCAACAACATACTCTCCTTAAGCTTCAAGTGAATCAAGTAAGGTATGAGTAGAATGTGGTTGATCTGTTTACCAAATCACTATCTAAGGCCACATTTAAGAAACATATGAAAAACATTGGAATGAGGAAAATTTCCAAACTCCCTTGATTAATGTACGTATCAGGGGGAATATTAGACAAAAGGGGGAGTCTACTATATATGTAATATTGATATGTTTTGCTCTTTCCTTTATCCAAGGTTTTATTTTTCCCATTGGATTTTGTTCCTTGGTATATGGTTTTAGCGAGACAACAATTTATATACCATGTTGTTTTCCTAACACTCATGATTAATGTACGAACCTAAAGAATGTTAGACTAAAAGGAAAAGTCTATGTATTGTAAAGAAACTGGTGCGTTGTACTCTTTCTTCTTCCTAATTTTATTTTTTTCTACTGGGTTTTTATTTTGGTGTAAGGTTTTAACGAGACAACAGTTGTGCACCATCACTCCTTTGACTCGGCACAAGGGGGAGTGTTGTAGGATAAGTGTGTTATCGTCTAAAAGATATGATGATATAGATAGAGATAAACATATTAGAGATAAATTATAACTAATATATATCGTAGCTATCTATTTGTATCACATCCCTATTTAAAGGGATTTTGATTAATGAGAATTACATATTCATTCTCTCCATTCTATTGTTGTTTTATGTCGGTTATTTTATAACAACATCCATATTGTATATTTTGTATGATATTTCATGGTATTATTGTGTTCTTATATTTTGACCTTCTTCTCATTTGAATTCTCTCTCATACATACACATATACATATATATATATAGAGAGAGAGAGAGAGAGAGAGAGTCAGGTTCATACGAGAATAATAACCAAATAAGAGAATAATAAAATCATTGAATCACGTGTTATTTTGTTTAATATACGTGTAAAATTACATGCGATTCACTTGACTTTGGCCATGACTTGAGGTCGTGGGCCACGTTCCCCGCACACCTTTGCGTTGAGGGTTACTATAAAACCACATATGGTTTTGCACGTGATTTGGCTTTTTTGTGTTATCTTATTTGGTTGTTGTTCTCATTTGCACCTCTCTGTACATACATACATACATATATAAAGGGACATTCATGGGAGAACTCAATAATTTGTGATAACTAAAAATTTTGACTTCAAATTTAATTAAAGGACATTTTAGAAATCTCTTCTCTCCTCTCTCAGGCCAATCTTATTCCAGCGAACACAAGATACATTATGATACCTAAAAAAATCGACTATGTTAATATATATATATATATATACAAACAATACCACTGTGATACTCAATATAAATAGAAGATGCACAATGTGATATCCTTTGCAAAACAATGAAAATGCACACTGTGATACATTTCATAAAATAATGATACTTGATACACTTTGAAAAATACACATTGTGATACATTTTATCGGAATTGGAGTCTGACTTTCTGAGAATGTGGTTAAGGTGTCATGTTTGGGGTGTTTTGGGGGATGTTTGGGTTTGGGTTTGGTTAAGGCGTCATGTGGGTGATTATATTAGGTAATAAAAATTAATTACGTATTTCCTTTCAAATTACTAAATTAGCATCTTCAGCTTATTTAAGAATATCCTAATTATCTCAAATAATTGGCTAACATTAGACTTTTACAGTTATCACAAACTGCCAAGTTCTCATTTGTTTAGACATACATACATATATATATATATATATATATATATATATATACTAGAAGCGTACTCACGCAATGCAGCGAGATACATCGTGATTTTTAATATTTCATTTTATTCTTTATCTCGGTCGATGTTATAATATGACTTTATGTGATTTTGAGAAAGCGATAATGTTTTTATTTTTGAATAAAATATATGTTTGAAGATATCATAAAAATTTGACAAAAATATATCGATATTAGTATCAAATTAACTATTTGAAAT
>NC_037536.1:9751367-9752468 GCF_001531365.2 Cynara cardunculus var. scolymus | reverse complement strand
TGTATTTGATTGTGTTTATCTACAGTTAGTTACACGAATTCAGATATGGGATGAAATCGGATAGGGATGAACGGGTTTAAGGGTTTTTAAGAGTTTTTAAGAGTTTTAGCCAAATGCTTTATAATATAGTATAGATATATAGAGAGAGAGAGAGAGAAGAGTTGTGATCATGTGAATTTTTGTGAGAAGGTAATAACATTTGTAACCAATTGGATGAGTTGATTATTGATCTAATGACTAAAAAGCATAGATCTTCATTTACTTTGACGTACCTTCATCTTCACTTGCATTAACGTTAACAAACTTTACATATCTTTAATCATTATGATATGCATGAATTTGTTAAAGTTATGATTCTTGAAACAGGTTGATGAAATTATGTGAAATGCATGTAGATGAAGAATTTTGTCTCCAAGTTGTCATTCTCACATGAACTCGATAAATAAGATGGAAGGTTCCTTTACGAACCTTAAATATTTTAGGAATCCAGAAACCACATATTTTATGAGTATTCATGATGAATATTTATCATGAATATTTTTCATGAAATTTATCATGAATAGTTTATCACGTTATTCATCATAAATACTTGTAAAAAGGATGGTTCTTGGGTTTGTAAGATATTTTAGGTTTCTAATGGTGCGTTTGGTACACTGGACATGATAGAACCTGAATCAATGTTCCACGTTTGACATGACTTTTATGTAGAACAGACAAAAACTGAGTGGAACATACCTATATTTTATCAATATAACTTTAAAATAAAACTTAATTCATTTATAAAACATCAAATATGTCGCACTCTTTATATTTTATTCATTCTTTAAATTTTATTTATTGTATTTTATGTTTTTTGAAATTTTATTTTACCGTTCTCAAAATATTATTTTACACAATTTCTATATTTTGATTAATTTATGAAATTTATTAAATATTAATAATAAAAAATTAAAATATAGAAAATGTACAAAATAGAAAATGGAAACTACTTAAGCTTTTTATTTTCCTGTCATTTCAATAGTTTTGACAAAAATGTTCTAATCATATATTTTGTTATAAAAATATATATTTTATTATAACTTGATGAATTACATAAATTAA